>NW_005841991.1:465158-510593 GCF_000455745.1 Alligator sinensis
ACTTGCTTGCGTTGCAGTTACAGATAGGAAAGAAGAAAAGCGGACAAGAGTTCTAATCTCGCGAACTCTAGTCCAAGGCCAGCTGAAAGCTCTAGAATCGCGAGCCCGTCGAATCAACCGGAGAAAACAACTCGGAGAAGAGCTCTGGATACACACACACACGGAGTTTGCTAGGCTCCATGGAATGAGCGCGCAGGGAAGGGTTCGTCGAGGGATTAGGCGGCGACAGGGAGAGGCTAGAGGTTGATCAGGCCCCTATATCCTTCTTAAGGCACACGCTGGGTTTGTTAGGCTCCGCAGCGCTTAGAGTTCTTCTCAAGATATGAAGTCCTCCTTCTCCTCCTCCAGATGGTTGTGGAGTCCTCCAACTTGGGCGGAAACCACTCAAGCCTCTTATACGGCTAGCAAGCCAATCGCTAGCCGCCACGTGGGAATAATTTAGAAACAGCCAATAGTGGGGAACAAATTTGCATGCGGGTGGCGGGAACTCCTTTGCACCGGGGTTTTCTCTTTGCAACTGAGAATTGCACCGTGCAAAGAAAGCTCCTCGTGGCAGGAAATAATTCTGCAGTGCCAAAGCACACACAAAATCATACCCTTGGGTCATGACAGACAGAAGCCCTCCAAGGGAAATGTAAAATGCTGCAGGAAGAAATATTGGTGATTGCACATGGCATTCTTCAGTGTCCCAAAGCATCAAGATTTCTATAGTTGTTGAGTCTTTCCAAGATGATTATAACAATGCTCTGATAGTCACTGACCTGTAGTCATAGGATTATTAATGAACTTTTTGCAAGAATAGCAGTGTTAACCTATGCCCTTTGCAACTGCGGTGAAGCCTACGTGGGATAGTTCAGAAATGATTCGGTAGTTTTGCTCTCGCCTCCCAAAATGCAGCTACACTGCATCCTGGAAATGCCTGCACTTCAGTGGTAGGTGAAGATGTCCTTACTTATATTATAAGATTGTTTGATGAAGGCCTCAGTCCTATAAATACTTGTGTATATTTTGATCAATAAGCACAAGGATCACTAGTTAAGTATGAATGAGCACTTACAAAATAATCGACCTTAATAAGAACCTGCAAAGTGATTAGAGATTTTAAGATGAAAGATGGCATAAAACTGCACTTTTATATTACATTAGAAAAATGTTGGATGCTATATACAACCTCAGGATTTAGTTTGGCACCTTTAATGCCTTTTATACTATTTTGGTACACTTAACATATAAAAGAAATAAATGTGAAAAAAAAAACTATTCATAATCCTGTTGTTTCATTTCATAGATTAATTAAATTGAATTGGATAAGAGTAGGAGCCAGCCTTTTTGGCAGAAATACCACAAACTAAGCATCACACTCTCCCCCTGAATGCCACTCTGATCCCCTTCCTCTGCTCCCTGCCTGATCTTACGCTATTCTTTCTGCTCCCTGTCTTATCTGTCACTATGCTGACTGCCCCTCCTCCCCAATCCATCACATGCTGAGAGGCTGACTATGCCACTTGTGGCACCCATGCCACAGGGTGGCCGTGCTGGGATATACAATTCAATTTCCACATTCTTCTATACTCCAGATTAACCATTCATCTCCCAATTAGGAAAACCTTATGCCTAATGCTCAAATATTGAAAAACAATAGGAAACTGAAAACCCATCCTGTGCTCATATGCTTTTGTATTTATACCATCCTCATCTCTTCAGATAAGAATTTGAATGCCCTGCACAGAACTAAGTAAAAGAGCAGGCAGTTTTCCTTTCCTGTAAATTGTATTTAACTTTTTATTTTAAGTTGATAAAATATGGCTTTCCAAGGCTCATCGTAATTGTTTTAAAAACAGAAATATATGGAAATGGTTTAGGTTGAGTATCAATACTAAAGCTTTGACTCCATCAGAAAAACTTAAACTCCCCCCTCTAACCAACCAACCTTGTACCCTCTGAGAAAGCATGTGAGAAATAGGAGCTTTGCCAGGCCAATAGGCTCAGTCACATCCTCAGAGTGTGTTCCAGCTCTTCTAAATTAATTCAGTGATACGGCTGTATGGGGGTGGCGGGGAGCAGAATTGCACACCTAGTTAACATAGGTAAGTGAAATGAAGGTCCAGAATTCCTCAATCTGAATCAATTAGCAAGGTGAATTGTACAAAGGAAATGAGACAGAGATCTGCAACTCTGATTCATGTTTATTTCTGGAATAGTGACAACCAAGGTTTCTTGGACCAGCAGACAGCTATCAATCCTCAAATTACTTTTCACCATGCACTGATACATCATTATAATCATTATCATATTTTAAACCAAAAAGCAGGGGTAGGATTCAATGCAATCCATAGACCATTTCCAATACCCTTGCAGACTACCAATGAATCATGGACCACGATTTGGGAACCCTGCTTTAGCAATTTGGACAGACAGTGATTAGTGAGGCTAGGATCAGTGCAGAGTTTGAACCATGTGCAATGGTGAATCCTGAGGCCACACACTGGATGAGAATCAAATCAAACTAAACAGAAGCCTTAATTCAAGGATCTCTTTCAATTGTGCAGGAGAAATGAAATGAGTTGCAGTTATATAGTCTGATAGTCTGTGCAGTTTATATAGTCTGACAGCCTGTGTGATTACATATTATGCTATAATGCTTAAGTGAATGCAGTAAGTTTGAATAGACAATCTTAATATTACCATTACCAACACACAATTTTGTAATGCTACCTTAATGCTTTTGCATATATTTTCCTAGTAGTTCTCTGCTATTTTTTTGTTTTGCTTTTGTAAAGGAGAATTAAATTCTAGTACAGTTTTATCACTCAAAGAATAAAACATGCTTGTGACTTTCTACTGAGAAAATAGTGACATCAAATATTGATCTCAGGAACTGATCTTCTAGAACTGAGTACAGTACACATGTCCATGTGACCAGGCATCTTATACAGTAAACATCCTTTCATACAGTGCTGCTACAGGGTATGCTTGCCCTATTGTTTCAGAATTCATGAAACAATTATTTACCAATAAAAACTGTGAAGATTGTATTTGCCCACCTTGCTTTATTTACATTGGCTGCTCAGAAAGTAGAACGTTTATTTGAAAAAAGCAGCCAGGAGGATGATTTTTAAGTCATTAGTTTTATTGGCCTTGAGTATACTTGAGACCTGCTCCAGGGTTGTATCAATTGCAGCATCGCTTGCATATCAATGGAAGCAACTCTTCTGCTCTACTCAGCACCTGTGAGGCCTCACCTGGAGTACCGCATCCAGTTCTGGGCCCCACACTTTAAGAAGGATGTGGTCAGCCAGGGAAGAGTCCAGTGCAGAGTGACAAAAATGATTAGGGTCTTGGGAAGCATGACTTATGAGTAAAGACTGAAAGAATGAGGGTTATTTAATCTGGAAAAGAGAAGACTGGGGGGTGGGGGGCAGGGTTTGATAATAGTCTTCACATACCTGAAGCGTGACTATGAAAAAGATGGAGATGGGCTTTTCTCTGTGGCTACAGGGAACAGGATTAGGAGCAGTGGGCTCAAAGCAGAAGAAGAAATGTAGGTTGGAGATCAGAAGGAATTTTCTGACTATGAAGGTGGTCAAGCATTGGAACAGGTTACCTGGAGAAACTGGAACGCCATCCCTGGACATTTTCAAGAGCAGGCTGGAGAGATACTTGGCTGGGATGATTTAATCAGGGTTGATCCTGCCTTGAGCAGGGGGCTGGACTAGATGACTGTGAGAGGTCCCTTCCAGCCTGACTTCCTTATGATCCTATGATGCTTCAGTTCTCTCTCCAGCACTTCAATGATTAGAAATCCCACTGCTCTGCCTGAAGTCAGTAAGCACTGGGATAGGCAGGGAACTGATTCATCAGCAACTCAAGGGAAAGACTGATAGCTACCGAAGAGCTGAGTTCCTCCCTGCACTATTGTTTCATAATCTTTTCGGCTGGCTCAGTGACCAATATAGCCACTGTAGCAAAAGATGCTGTTTATCTTAAAAACAAGTGACCACATCGAGGCCCTACACTTCCCTATGCACATTATACCCTGTAAAGGAATAGAAAACTGAAGTTCTAAGATGTTGTCTCAGCTCCTCCATTGTGGGAAGTATTCATCCACTTACTAAAATGGAGAAAAGCATGGAGAACTTACCTTGGAAAAATAACCTGGGTCCAAAGCAATGAGGGTGTTTCCTTAGCTATCATCTGACCAAAATTTTCAGTAAGTTTTATTCTCTTACATGTAATCTGCAAATGTTTCTTTACCCAAAACCAGTCATAAAAGACTAACTGCAAACTATCATGGCTGAAACCATGGCAGTAACTGCTTTGTTTAAACAACTGTGGACAATAGATTTCCTTGGTCATTATGGGTAGAAAGTTTTCTTCAGGAGGTTTCTCTAACCAAAAAAATCCTGGGAGTTCATAAACCATTTAAACACACCTTGTTGGAATCCACCTCCCCTCAACCCCCCCCCCAAACCCTATCCTGAACCAATTGACACCAAACAAATTTGCAATTACAAATTAAAAATGGCTTGTGCCATTTCCCACAAGCCAGCTCAGCACAATATAAGCAAGCTAGAAAACAGTTTCAGGCAGAAGCATATCTCTAGTACAGATGAGGTCTAAAGGGGAGTTCCCACTGAAGGGTTTAGCAAAACTGCACTGTGAGTCCATGCAGGGAAACCCCAGCTGTTTTATTTACAGCTACTCAGGTACCAGAAGCAGTACAGCAGCACTAGTATGCTGCTGACCCCTCTAATATACCCTGACTTATAATGAAGTGATACTGTTTCTGGTACCAGAGCTAGCTCAGTTATTTCCACACACAGTGAACTGCCCTGTGCAAAGTGGACATTCTGGCAAATTATTTTCACTATGGGTAACATCACATACATTTTTCAAAACTGGTTATTTTCATGTGTATTTTAAACGCACATTTACTTTAAAATGTAATGCTTTTATCTTTTTTTTTTAATCTATAGTTGTACCAACTTTTGGATTTTAGTGTCTTTCCACCAAAACTATAATATTTAGTAGTGATAGAATAATCGCTCACTATTCCAGGCATGGTCTCTTGGCTAGGCTTACCATTTCAGTGTCCTCGGGCTCCCCCTCATGGCGAGATGCTGCATTTTACTGTCCTGAAATACCTGGCCTGTCCAGCACTGTCACAGACCCTCAGATCCTTGAGTGCCCTCTTGCATTCTTTCCAAGTTAGAAGCCCACCGCTTTGTCAAAGACTGCTTGAGCTGCATCTCTTATGGAATCGCTACTGTCCTTAAAAACCCCAAAGGATATCCATCACAGCTGGCAAATCGGATATATTCCATTCATATACTTTCTGCCCCCTTCTGCTCCACCCCAGGCTCCAGACTGAGCAGACACATACATAAAAAATACCCTTGGAGCAGCCCCACCTTTTTCAGCATCTGGAGTTTCAGTCTCTCCTCCTATTCTCTTCAACCTATATTCAGGATGCTGGCTCTAAACTCCTGCCCTTGCTCAGGATCCACCAGCTAAATAGCTAAATTTAAAATCCACCAACTAAATCAAGGATAGCTAAACCTTCACTACAACGCTTCCTAAATCACCTTATTCCCAACTCATGTCAGACCACATCTCTCAGAAGAAGATCTTTCGTCTCCCCAGAACTGCTGACTGCCCTGAACTCCCTAAAGGTTCCCTTAGTCAACCACACCCTCTCCAAGTGCACCAAATGAAGCTGATTACCTCCCCAGATGTGTTCATCAACTCCTTTTCTAAGAGTAACACTTCTGCCCTTAGTCAGGGTAGTAATGAGATTCCCCCTGAAGGGCCAAGTCCCTATATGACATTCACAAACATTTTAAGCCAAATAGGAGACAGTGACACATTCCCTCCTCATGTCATTTGTAAAAAAAATGTTTCTTTTTCCCTCTTCATTCAGGCAGCTTTAATAATGGTCCTTTGTAAACTGAAGGAGATTATGTAGAGGGTGTGCTGACTTCTGATCCCCTTCTGCAAATTGTAGCTTCTTATCCCCTTTTCTTCCCCCTAAGTTCATATCAAACCATACTCAAAGCTGAAAGGCCATACTGTACTGCTTCTCTCGCCTATACATACGCTACCATCTCTTATCCCACTTAAACTGCAGCACCCTGAGAGACTGAAGGTATGATGTATTCTCATAACTTCTAAGGAGGGCAATTTCCCTCGCTTTGCAACTTGCATTTAAAACTATCTTTTCCCCATTACTAACAAGCTATATTCAAATATCTCTTATCATGGAGATTCATCTCAAAACTCTAGGCCCAAATCTAAGCAAAACATTTAGGGTTTATTAGAGTATATTAATTCAATTTGAAATACTTTAAACGCTTGATTAAAAGACAAAATAAGGTTTTTTTTCCTATATCAACTTAACTGGTAATGTCTTAGTAGAAAATTGGAATAAGAACATTTCATTCTGACTATCAGGGCTTTAGTACTGAATGACCATATAATCAAAAGTAAATATAGCATATGCAGTGATTTTTTTTCACATTTTGATAGGAAAAGCCTATATCTAACTCATATGGTTCTGTTTTGTGAGGTTTAAAGAATTACTGTTGGTTTTTAATACCAATATCCTGCTGTATTAACAGAACGGCTAACACAGCAGGTGCTGACCTTTTTGGCAGGTGTGCCACAAATAGCCCTGTACCTTCCCCTAGTGCCACTCCAATCCTTTTCCCCTGCCCAGTCTCTTGCTCCACTTTCTGCTTCTTGCCCTGTACTTCCTGTCTGATCTAATGCTCTGCTTTCTCTCCCCTACCCCATCTGTCCCTGTGCTGCTTGTCCCTTCCCCAGTCTGCTGCCCTTGCCAGTTGTGGAACCCTTGCCACTGGTTGGCCTGCCACTCCTGAGCTAAGAGATATTTATACACCAGAACACAAGTACAAATTCCCTAATGCTTCCCCTCAGACTTTTAGATCTGCTTCTGATTTCAGATCCAAACCTTGCAATGTTGCCCTGTTGCTACTTCCAGAATCCATCACACTGGAGCTCTAAAGATCCTCTCTTTAGATAGCTCTAAAGATCCTTTCTCTTTGGGAAAATTCAGATTTAGGTTAGATTCCTGATCCAGCTGTATATTAATTACCACTCAACAGATATGACCATTGTCTTTCCCTTTCACCTTCCAAAATCCCACTCTTTGCTTTTCACTCAATGGTACTCAAGGTATTAGGCTAAATAATAAACTAAACTTTTACCAGGAATTCCTTAATCATAACCAATCAGTGGACTATTCTGTTCATAAATATAAAGAATAAATGATACCTGAATGCATTTTTATTTAAATTGGGAAGTGAATTTGTTCGTGCTCATGGTATGGTATTGAAGAGTAGATCTCAGCTATCACATATAGAACTTATGAAGAAATACTAAAGACTAAACAAACTAGCTTGAGGACAAAGGGGGAAAAAGAGAGAAGCTGAGCTAAGCATTCTCTGTGTAGTTAGGACAGAAGTTGTCATGTCCAGCTGAATAAATAACTAATAGACTGAACTTCTGAATAGCAGCAGCTAAAGAGCTTGCTTTAAAATACAACACATTCATTTCACCTCCCTATGGAAACGGTAATCACCAATTGGCTTGGATCAGCACCTGGACTAGTTCAGCCGGACCCTTTCCTTAAATAAATACACTGCCTCCTCTCAGGCAGAGGAGGATAGAATGGCGCACAGTCTCCTTTTCTCCTCTCTACTGGAATATTTGTGTTTAGGATAACCACTGGGACATATGTTCCTGTGCCTCAGTTCTGACGAGGTCAAAGTATTTTCTTAACTTGTACTACTTCCCTAAAGAGAAATGAATTATATAGAAGGTGAAAGCAACAATAGCAACTTTCATTTCTACAGTGTCTTTCATCTCAAAGGATCCTAAAGCACTACATGCACTGAAATACAACCACCTTTGAGGTGGAAAGTGGAAGCTATTTAGCAGTTCACTGTAACAACATTCATACAGTTTAGATGGAAAGTGAGAAAGAACACTTTTGTCAGCAACCTCTTCCTCCTCCATTTCATATTAATGATGAATTCAAGGTGTAGCCTCCGGACTACTAATGTCTGTTCATTTCTATATTTCATAACTGATCAAGGACCATAGGAAGATCTAAATCCTAGAGCCTGCTAAACTCCATAAATATTGGGACTGAACCAATCCAAACCTTTGTCCTAAGGCAGACTAATGCCAAAATGAGATGGCAATGGGTGGTAGTATTAAGTAAAAATAAAAATATTATTTAGATGGAAAAGCGTATTGCAACGTCTCACTAACAAAAGCAGAAATTACCAATACAGGTATATAAACTAACAGCTGGGAAATACAGCTTTAAATTAAATGATGGAGAGTGGGAGAGTTGTGTGGGGTTGCAAAAACCCTATGCAAAGTTTATGCTACCTGAGAGTCTAAATCCTAGAAACACCCTTTGTAATACTGTACAGGTTACTGAAAATTTAAAATACAGACTTCTTAGGGTAGGAACCTGTCATATTTGATCAAAAAGCACCATGTCCATGTATTGTGTTTTACAAACAACAAATAACTTGGTATAGAAGGTCTATTATGCTGTTCCATAGCCTTGGCTTTTTAATGATAACATAGCCAAATTAAGATTACTGGGAAAAACAGCACAGGAAACTTGTGCAGGGCCTGCAGGTAACATCTCGTCATGCCAGTTTTCCTTGATTGCCCGCAGAATTTACAGAGAAACAGCCCTTTCAAATGATTCCTCTGTAGGACTGATTACATACAGATTGTTTTCCTTTAATAAAGCACCAAACCATGCATCACTGCAACAGCCTGGACTCTTTTAGAAGCAACATATGAAATGTAAGTGCAGTTCTGAATGACATTGTATCCTTTTGGAATGTTTCTGAATTATCATCTTATACTTGAGAAGAAAACATTCCCTCCAGGCTTGGAACATATGTTGAATTTCATGTGGCAGGGAGGAACTAAAGATGTTAGAGAGCTACTGCACTTCCAAGAGTAGCTCCTTTTCCAGACATATATTTGTTGCTGTACATTTGCAATCCTCACTTCCAGGTCCAACTGTCAATGTTAACCCTTCAGTAACTGCCCAGTGCCCAGATGAATTCAGTGAGGAAATGGAGAAGAGTTGCTGTACCCAGGAGGCTCTACTGATACCAAAAGGCTAGGATGGGATTCCTGTCTGAGGAGATTCATGGGATGTAAATGGAAACTACTCATAGATCTTCTCAGTGAGAGCTAATCCTTCATGCTGTCGAATTCCCATTTTCCTCTGTTTAGGAATGAGGAAAAGGAAGAGATCAGTAGCAATACAGAGGCTGTTTCTGTCTCAATGACTCAAAGACTGAGCAAGCACCAATTTTACCCTTGTAATTTCAAGGAGACAGATTTAGAAGTTTTCAGCTCAGAGATAGTAGTTAAATCCATAAGAGGGAACAAGGTCATCCAGGAACGGAGCTGAGAAGCTGGAGGGCATAGAGTAATGAGGGTCACTAACACAAGACAGAGAGGATGGAACTAATAAGGGTGACACTGAGGAAACAGTTGAAAATGCAAAAGGAAAACCATCATAATAGTGCTACTGTCTGGTGTAGTAGACCAGGGATGCTCAACCCCAGCCCACAGAGGCATGTAATCCAGCCCAGTGGTCTCTCCATGGGTCCATAAAATGGCTGTGTGGAGTAGTGGCAATTAACATTGCCACCTTCCCTCACCACCAAAGCTGTATGCCTGGATTGGCCCCAGCCAGACCAGCCCCACATGAAAGTATTGGGCTCATCTTGTACACAGCTGGATCAAGCTGAGGCCCAATGCAGCCACATGGAGTTTGACCGAGCCAACATAGCATGCCAGATCTGGCCCACAGACCAGATCTGGTACCATTCATTTGGCCTCTGGGCTGAAAAGGTCAGGCACCACGGTAGAAGACAGAATGCAGAGGAAGATGGGAGTAAATCTCCTGGAATAAGGCCTGTGGTATGGGTTAAGGAGATGCCCCACGCTGACCCCAACAGATTCATACTAGGGCTGTACGAAATTTCAACGGCCATTTCACTTCGACACTGTTTCGACTCGTTTCAAGGTCGAAACAGCAAAATCAAAACGAAACAAAGGCTGTCGAAATAGCCTCGAAACAAAACGAGGCTAGTCGAAACGGATGGCTGCCTCGCCACCCCCCATGCTAGATTGCCGGGGGAAAGCAGCCCAGCTGGGCTGACTCACTATCCCCTGCACTAGATCTAGCGTGAGTTCCTTTCCCCAGCCCCATGGTCTGGCAAAACTGTTGAAACAGGGTCAAATCAGCCTCACTGTTTCGACGAAGCAAAATAGTGAGGCTGTTTTGACTCGAAATTATATTCGATACAAAACACTGTTCCATCCAGACCTTGAAATTGAAGTCGGAATGGAATAGTGCCATTTCACACAGCCCTAATATATACAACTGCAGTGTTTCTTCCGTTCATTGAAGAAAAGCGTTTTTCTCCTAAAAGTGTAAAGAGTTAATCCGAAGAGCCAGTGCTTCAAATCATTCAAATTGTAGCTTCCTCATATTGCAGGCACTGACAGAGTCTTATTCTACCAGTTAAGATGTAAACCACTGCACTTTCCATTACATCTTTCCTTCCAAGTGAAATGAAAATACTAAAATCCAAGCACAGCCAGCTGGCTTCTAAAACTGGACCTCTGGCATCAAAGGGGACAGCTGTCAAGAAAAAGGAACAAAAATAATTAAAAAAGACTCATTTTGTGAATTTTATAGAATGATTGCTAGGCACACAAGTGCAGCATTGAAGGTGAATTCTCCAAATACAGTTTTATTTGCATGCAGAATTTAAGAACAAGTAGTCAGAAGCAAAAACAAACAAACAAAACCTGCAGCTAGATATAAACCATCACCTGTAGCCTCCTTTCTGATCAGATAAGACAGACCACATCATAAACAGCATGACAAACGATGATGTCAGAATAATGCTTTCATCCTTCCACTATCCTAGAGCACTTTCTAAATCAATGAGCTAAAGCACAGTGGGTGGGCCGAGGCAAGTCCAGCAGCATTTCTGTGCTCAGCATCACTGACGTGCTACCTGGAGCAGGAGGCTCCATGGTGGTCTGGATGCTGAGGATACCCCTGACTACCCCTTTTTTCATACAGAACAGCCCTCAAATATGGCAAGATAGTTTTCAGTTTAACTTCAGGTCTGAAACGTGTTAGGCTGTGTAGGAACAAAAAAATATGCTTTTTAATATAGCAATCACCCTCCATAGTTTTAAACTTGCAATATGTTATTAATACCTTTATTAAAATTAAATAAATTGTCATGTGGAAATGCACTCATCTGTTGGTAGTAAGACTATTGCAAACTATTTCATTAGACAAGAGTTGTCCACAAATTGGAACACTATATCCCCTACACAAGCTACCCAGACTTGGAGCAGCTGGCTCCAGAAAGGCAATGAACAGGATAAGTCAGTCAGGCCATGGCCTTGAACCTGAAGTGTTGGCTTGCCTGGCACAGCTGTTATCCCAGTCTGCCACGTCCTAGGCAGAGCAGTGGGGCAGACACGTGGCCAGAACCCACCAACTGGGCCCAGCCACACACCCATTCCAAGTCACCAGAGTGGCCAGCCAGGGTTGGCTGACCTTTCATCCCTTCCAATATAAACCCCTGACTCGGCAGATGAAGCATCTGGACAACAAGGCTCAACCTTGTACTGAGGCTGCTGCACCCTTGGCTTGTGCCTCTGCTGACTCTGACAGATTCTCTGGATACCCAACCCGGCTTGCCCATGGATCCCAAGTTTGGTCAGACCCTTTGGTTCCCTGACCCAACTCTGGTTGGATCTCCTGGATACCTGACATGGCTAGCCTCCTGACCCCATGCTCAATCCAACCCTCTGGATCTCTGACTCATCTCCTGGCTCTCAATTTCCTGGCTTTCCTACTCACAGACTCTGCACTCCCCTTGGATCTTGGCAGCTCGTCCTGACCCTGAGTGACCCCCACCCTGGCCACCCACAAGCCAGAATCACAGTCTTTGTCTCACCAAAGTACCTTCCCCTGCTTGGCCAAAATATTTTGGCCCAGGGGTATGCAACCGGCTGCCTGCAAGGAGCCAAAATGTGGCTACATACACCTCACAAGCAGTTAACTTCAGGCCTGTGGTCCCTTCTCTTTCTACCATATAGTAAGGAAAGGCCCAGGAGGGCCTGCACAAAGCTGGGTGTGGGGAATATGCACCACCAGCACAACTCACACAGAAAAGAGGAATGCCAGGGAGACCAACTCCACAGTGTCCGCCCTATAGAGTGTACACTCCCCCCCCAGCTGCCAAAGTTGGACAGCCCTGTTTAAGGTCAATTCAGGCAGCACTAAATTACTGTCACAGAAGCCAGTATGAAGCAAGGGAGGAATTATGATTCCTTTGAATCATACAACACCTCATACAACCACCCTCTGCTTTGTGCTATGCCAAAAGTCATAATCTTATCTTTTAACAAGTAGATGCTGAATATGTAACAGCTTCAGCTGGAAGAGAAGAGCAACTGGAAGACTATCCGTGGGATAACAGCCTCTTCAGAAAGGAAAAAGGTCCTGGACAGAGATTTTTCGTCTGTCCAGAATAACAATAGCAGGACGACTATTGTGGTGCTCTGACCTCCACCAGGAGGGCAAGTTGGAAGGCTCTTCCTACTAATATAACCCTTATTAGTTTTACAGGCATGTTTTTACACTATATTTTTATAGTTTGTTTATTTACTATACATTATTATAGAGTGCCCCAAATGCTTTAAAAAAAAATTAGTATTATAATTTCTAGTATCTCTTAGTTGTAACACAGAGCTGCTTTTCCCCACCCAAATACTTCTTAGAAGGTTGACATTACCCAAGAATTTGCAATGTGAGCAAACATAACTGTTACGTGATAAAACCACCTCTTTCCCCAGCTTTTTGGGGGTCAGATTCCTTGTACAGAACAATGTTATTGCAGATTTAGCAGAGGAGCACTTGAAAGCTTGGCTGTTCTTCTGTAGTTATATATTTGCTGCTCTCATAAATTCTCAAGATTTAATAAAGCAGTATGGCAACTTTACAAGGCAACTAATTGTATCTCGTCTGCTACCCAATGCATTCCCCCTCCAACTTCAATTCCTGTAAAAATGGAGACTTTCCTTTCTTAAAAAGATGTTAAGAAAGCCAGAGAGATGGAAAATGTTACCCTGCCTAATAACCCTCCTGATTCTCCATTAGGCACTCAACACATTGCAGCTCTCTACAGTGTTTTTTTTTTTGTTTTTTTTAAAGCTCAGTTCATTTTTTGCTTGCAGGACAATTATCAAAATTTTCGGGACCCCAATTTAATCTATATTGAATGTGCTAAAATTAGAGGGGGAAAGCCGTCTAGGTACTGTTTTTAATGATACTGAGAAATTGGGATGAGCATTAGTATTGAGAATGGGGTTGAATGAGGAGCAAAGGAGATTTAGAGAAGCCTGACAAATCCTTCCCTCATCCCCTACTCCTTCCCACCTTGGCCAAATCTTGGCCTGAAGAATCCCTCTTAATTTTGCAGTTACACAGCTCTGCAAAAATAGCTCAGTCCTGAGCTGCATCTTCTCTTGCTCCCTGCCATTCTGCTTCTGGATGTCTCCCAACTCCCGCTCTGTTAACATGTCTCAATCCAAGTCCTGCATAATCCACTGCTATTCAAATCTAGTGTTCATATGCTGTTTTGTAAAAAACAGTGTTAAATGACTTTCACGCTCTTCTGCTACACCAGTGCTGCCCCTTAATCCTGATTCATATTATCTACTGCTATTCTAACCCCTGCCTTAACACAGCTATGCCAAAACTGCTCCATCTTAACCAGCAGCCTCTCTGCTATTTTGGTCCTTATGCCTGTATCTATGAGAAATGTTTCACATGACAGCTAACATCACAGCAGCTCCATCAACAGTAAAATTAGTGTAGACAAGGTCTCAGACATCCACCAGTATTTTAACCTTAGTATCTTTTAAACCTCCTCAGAAATTAATCTAACATGGCAGCAAAACCACTGACACAGTAGTGGGGAATTTTTCTCAAAAAATCCTAGTGTGACAAGGCCTTCTTGAACAAAGGTCTGATCCAATAGTATTAAGTTGCTACCTGGGAGAAACTGCCTCACATATCGTGCCTATTGAAACTGTAAACTCTTTTGTGGCTGGGCTTTTAGTCCATGTCTATACAGCACTAACCACAATAAGGTCTCAATCTTGAGGTCTCAACAATGAAACCAAAAGTACTGAATTTCACTGTGTGATAACACAGAGAGATTTTCTAAGACACATGTGGGCAATGAATGTCTGACTGCCCTTTGTATTTTTGGGACTGGTACAGTGTTTAAATGAAAACGGAAAGTGTTCTGGAATAGGAAAGGGATTTTATTATTTAAATCCTTACAGGCAATAAAAAGTCGAAGTCACGAGCAAAGCCTCACGATGCTGAGTGCTGTTCAAACCCATAAATCAAGAGTGGACAATTGTTTGGGCTGGAGAGCCACTCTGAGAGTTTTGGTGAGTGGTGGGGGCTGGGTCATGGAGACCTGGAGCTGGGATCAGTGGGAGGTGACAGTGCTGGGTCAGCAAACCCCCCTCCACTCACCAAACCTCCCTAAGGGACTCTGCCCTGGGACCTGGCCCAGCACTGTCAATACCCAGTGATCCTGGCTCCAGGATCTCCATGGAGACTGGCCCTGAACCTGCATAACCAGGGCACACTCAGCAAGGTGGATGGGATGGGGCCACGGGTGGACAGGGAGCAACAGGTGGCTGGGGGGTGGTATCTGGGAGCAGGATGGGTGGGCAGGACCAGGGCTGGGACTGGAATTGCAGGGTAGTGACAGTGTGGGGCTGGGGCCCAGAGCAGAGCTGTGATCTACTCCCAGCATGGTCCTGCCCATGGAACTGGCGCCCATCATCACAGGGGCATGCAGGCAGCAAATCATGGCCCTGGCCCTGTGCCATCACCGCCCCATGATCCTGGCCCCTCCCACCCATCCCACTTCCAGATGCTGATCCCCACCCACCCATGGTCCCATCCCATCTGCCTGGCTGAGCACAGGTTCCGGGCCAGTCTCCATGGAGAGCCAGCCTGCCTGCTCCATTTGGGGCTACCAGCAGTGGGTGCAGGGCAGATGAGCCAGGGAGCCTGGGCAGCGGATCTGGGTCTGGAGGCAGCAGCAACACTGGCAGTGGCAGGCAGAAGGAGCTGCTGGGGCTGTAGGGAAGCAAAGTCTGGCTGCTGCACCACCCCAATCTCACTGTGCACCTGGGGGTGGTGGGACGGGAGGCACGTATCACAGCTTGGGCTTCCCCCCGCACCTGGGCCGGGTGGGGCCAACAGACCCACCAGGTTATTTGACCCCAGCATTCTTTCCTACCCAGAGCAGGGGGGCTGAACCTGATGATCTTGCAAGGTCCCTTCCAGCCCTAAACCTCTGTGAATCTGTGACCCTCCATGAGCCATATAAAATCTTTTGGTGGTCTGGATCCAACCTGCAGGCCATATTTGCCCACCTGTGCCATAAGCAGTAATAGTCTCTGTGGCAACAAGTTTATGGTCCGCAGATAAGATGCAATAAGTAAGTATAACAAACAACAGAAAGGAAGTGGAGGAAAGGGGAATGTAGGTTCACTGACAAAATTACGTGCACATAAACTTAAGATAGGAAGAATTTACTAGCTCTTTATAGGTTTGCATCTCTGTTTGGTGAATGGACAAACGTTTGGCATCACCAATGTTGGATGACTTGTTCATTACACACGGAACCACATGTATATATTTGGGGACCTGAGGACCTCTGCATCCCTGGATTACTGAAATATCAAATTGTAAGTGCCCTCATATAGTTACCTTAGTCTGTTTATTTGTTTGATACATCAACAGCTTTTGGAGGGTGTAAGACATGCCTTCCACATCTGCCTTGCAACCCTGAAGGTCCTGACTATTTCTGACCCAAGACAACTATGTGCAATTACTTTAGTACTCACTGCTTAAGCTCCTCTAACAAGGAGTGCTTTTTGCAGTGATACCAGGTGCTCCCTCTATTCAGATAAGCGTTCATAAAGTGACAAAAATGCATAGATAAGTTCTGAAAAGCATAGGACCATATCCAATAAATCCTTGAGTCCTGAACTGAAGTTTCAGTGTTGTACTGCATCACAACCATTTGTTAGTAGCCTGTCATTAAAAGTGATTAGAATAGGCTCACAGAGCACTCAGACAGACCCAGGAGTAATTTTTTACATTTTGATTTGTACAGGTATTAGGCATAGCCTGTAAGGCCTTAGTGGCTTCAGAGTCTACCTTACATTTGCAAAAGTGACTGAAGTCTTACGATCCAACCTCCCTCTGGCATTCAGTGACACAGGTTCTTAATTGCCTAAGCTGTTTTTGAAGATCAGAATTGTATCTTACAACACTGAGCACAGCAACACCAAAGTATCTTTATAAATCTGGGTTCACTTTATACAGGGCATTCTCCAAAGTCTCAAACTCAAAAGCACACACATACATGTTGCTGTTTCCACCCATCTGGGCTAACTTTCCCTTCTGGCCATCTCTAACCTTTCAACTATAACCATTTTCTTGGCTCTCTTTCACAATCATTCTGAGTTAGAAAGATTTCCATAACTGTTAAGAACTGAGATGAAATTCCATTACAAGCCAAATGAATGTCTGACCACTGCTCTGGTTTGCAGAAAACTATTGGGAATAATTCCGTCCCAGCTTGGGGGAGGGTGGGGAATGGGATGGACTAAATGATCTCATATGCCTTTCCATCTCTAGTTTCTATGCTTTTGTAATCTGTTTTCATAGAATCACAGAGTTCGTGGTGCTGATATACTCTGTACAGAAAGCCAATACATTGCTGCTCTTTAATCCTTCATCCCAAAAAGCGCAATCTGCTCCGTGGAAATTTGAATCATTACCCTATCATTACCATTACCTTTGGTTGGCATACAAAAGATAATTTGCAGACGATGCTGGACATAGCACTGATCCTAACAAACTGATGCTATTCTCTTGCAGTAGCAGATCTTTTGGCTACGTAACGTATATGCAAACTGGTAAAATATTTGCTCACATATAGCCAAATCATATTTATCATTGTAATAAGTAACCAGGATTTGGCAGTGTTGCCAGAAAGAGGTTAATTATTCTTTTCTACTGTAATCAGCAGGAGATATAAAAGTAGGCTACTCATAAAGCCAGCTTAAAAGCTCAGATGTTACAAATGCCAGTATTTTTCTCATTTCAGATCAGAGCTTGCTCAGAACACCACCACAACTAAGTAATGGCTTAAATCCATTAACAACTCAGGCATTATAGAAAAAAAATCAATGTCCAAGGAGCTTTCAAGACTCTGGGATCTGTAAATTAAGAGAATTTGAACTATCAGAATATCAAAGGACATCCAGATCATGATTTAACAGAGATGGAAGAAGTTAAAAACAAACATACAAAGGACAAGGGAAAATAATCAAGCCTACATACGCTGCATATTCTGTAATACACCCAGTGTACAGAGTGCAAAGTTCTCTGGTTTATTAGATTACTTATTTTGTTATTAAATCCACTTTATTTTACTGTGCATCTGTTTTCAAAGTGTAACAGCATTTTGTATTGACAATATATACCTCCCTTGTTCAAAGACCTTATCTGCACAAAAGCTGTACCAGTACAAGTTATATCAATGTAGCTAAACTGATTACTGAACTGATAAAGTGTATTCACACAATTCCTGCCTGGATTTGTGCATGTGATCTTTCATCTCACACCCTGTGCCCCAAAAGCAATACACTTCATTAATCCAAGCATAGTGCTAAATGGTCCCTTGTACTTATTTTAAACTCACAATATTCTAGGCATTTTTTCCAATAGATCATGGAATACCTTGTGGGCCTTAGGGCAGACATAAAAGCTGGAACCAACCACCTATCCACTTTCCAACTGTATTCCAGACCTCCAGAATACCGGTGCTCAAGCTATTTCTGAGCTGCTCCCTACCAACATGAACGAAACCCAGATGATTTATTTGCTTCTTTTTAATGGAGAGCAGAATCTCTGGCATTGGAGAGCTGTGAGGGAGAAAGCTAAGGCCTTAGTAGCTGGATAAGGTACAGTTGAGACTTTTTGCATTAGAAAAATATATTAAATTGTTGATGTTCCCAAGGACAGCACTATAATGTGATTATACGTGGAATGCATTTAAGTCTAACTAAAGCAAATGAGACTGAATTACATAATTATTGTCTTGAATAGGTATAGAAGGAATACATGCTTGGGAGCCTTCAAATGTGGGAAAACACACAGTAATAAGATTGTCTGCTAAAAGGATGTAATAATTAGTAATGTTTACATTCAAATTGTCATAATGTAATTTCAGTATTAACTCCTCACTAAGGCAAACAAGATCAGCTTAACAATCACAGCTATTGCTTCAGACTATCTACAAAGAAATATAGCACTGTACCTGTTTACACCTGAAAGTTTTCTTTGCAACAAACTACCATTTTAATTGCCAGTGGAAACAGTTTCTGCCAGCACAAACCTCTAGCAGGGATAGAGTCGGTGGCAAATTGTCTCTGTGTGCCATCTCAGAGTACATCAGGTCCTGAGAACAAGAGGCACAATGGTGGAGGAACTACAAACTAGACTCCAGTCTGCAGCTACTAAAACCTGAGTGAAGTTTGACAACCAGACTCTGAACAGTAGCCTGGGTACATATCTTTCTCTCCTCCCACACCCCAATTTGCAAAGGGTTCATATTGGGCTGGTAAACATCCTTATAATACCATTGCATGAGAATGGGGGCCGGGTAGGTGTGAACAGCACATGCTGCTTGCCTGAAGTTTATCAGAAGCATTACACTGCTCCCTCAAGATTGGCAAGAAAATCAGCTACCCTGGAGGAGGAGTCCTAGATCAACACAGCTTTCACTGCAGTTAAGAAGAGGAGAATTCACCCCAGTACAGAGAATTAAAAATAATCTCACACATCCAGCTGAGGAACTCATGACCCCACAGTATGGGGACACTTGACTTCCCTCTAGCAACCAGCAGCAGACCAAGACCTCCAGCACTTGAATCACAAACTCCCAATGACCACAGCAGAAGTGTTCACATTGCAGTCCCTGTCAGATTCTAACAGATCCGCTAAATTTGCTAAATACCTTGTCAACAACAATTTCAGACATGCACAATTCTGGAAAAAAAAATCTAGTTATGACAAGGACACGAGAAGAAGGAGGAATGACCCTAGCAAGAGATCAGAGACTTTCACTGAACCCCAGGCTTGAACCACAGATTAAGTAGTAGCTTGAAAGATCACCACCCCCACTTATTTTTACCAGTACAACCACTGCTATCTCCTTTTATTTGCTGAAAAGTGGAACAGAAAAAGAGCCTGCAGTTTAGGCTAACTTATATGGGTCATGTTTTATTTCCCTTGCTCTACTTTTCATATTTTACATCTCTTCTTACTAAATTCATTTCTGAATATCTTCCCTTTGTCACTGCTCTCACATCACATGGGTCCTTCCCCTATAAAGTGTTTCTATTCATTTTGGGGCTAAGCAGTCTTTGGAGTAGAAGTACTTTGTTGGTATAGTGATATGTACTTACTGTACTGGCAAGTTGTGCTTTGTACCAGTATAATAAAACCATCCTATGTAACAGCTCAGTTTTACCAGTATAACTTTGCCTATATAACAGACTTCTGCCAGTAAAGCCTATATTCGTCGAGTATTGAATGATTTCATGTCTCTCATCAACACATCTGTACCAGCAGAAGTTTGTAATGTGTACTTGGCCTATTGTCATAGGAATTTAATGTGCCTCAAAATCACTATGTAAGCACAGACAAGTTGTTTAACCTTTCTGCCTCATTTTCTACATCTCTAAAATGTTAATATTTACTTACTGCCTATGCTGTTGTAAGGCTCTAAGTGTTGAAGTCCTCCCCATCAAAGGTTTCAAGGACATGCAAAGGAATCTTTTTCCATTTCACCCTTCTCTATTTTTGATTCACCCAGTATGGTAGCAAGGGCAGTGCCAGTCAGGGCCAGATTAACCATTTAGCTGGCCCTAGGCAAGGGCTGCTGGGGGGAGCAGTGGATCCGCCTATAAGAGGTGTTTTTTTCTTTGGGGGGAAGGGGTTGGAAATTTTATCATATTCCAGGCCAAATTAGCCAAATCAGTTCCGAATCCTTTTGATTGAGCAAAACTCAGCCATTCAAACACCATATGTGTTGCTACAACCTTCAAGTATCTTCCACCTCAGACTTTTCAGCCTGGAGTTTCAGATACTCCCAAATCCATTTGCAGGCATGCTTCGTGCAAGCCGAAGCCCGGAGGTTAGGAGTTCAGATGCCCCCCAAATAGACAATGAATACAATATTCAAAATCAGCCTGATTTCAGCTCAATCTCACAGGTGTTAATTTAGTATGTCAGACTCTTCAGTAGCTTTGATGCTCTAGAAAATTTTACCAGTGTGTCTGAATACTTCCAAAAATGGAAGGACAAATGAAAATCTTTAAATGAGTAGTTTAAAGTAGCACTGCATCTTAGCTCTGATCTGCTGAACTTCTGTTTTGTAGTGATAGATGGATTGGCAGTCCCAGCTTTGATATTCAGCTTTTAATCAGCTGCTCCTACTTTTACCCATCTCTCACAAGATATTGTTTGGACAGGGGAATGTCACTTGGAACCCAAACATCCCCAACATAAGTATTTCTTAGTGGAGACCCTCCCTAACTAAGGAATGATCAGAAGGATCAAAAATGAAGGGGACTGACCAGTATATATCATCTCTGCAATATAATCATACCCTACTCAAGACACAATAAGTTAATTCAGCAGTTCAGATATATGGCAATCATTAATAAGATGGGACATGGAGTTCACTAGCAAAATCTGTGCCTTTACTGTAAATACAAGGGAAATAATCTTTCCTGCCTTCTTGGATAAAACCTTCCCTAAAGTCTAGAAGAAATATAAAATCACATGAATCTGCATTTGTTTGTATGTTCAATGTGTTACTACCATCTTTCCTAGCTTCTTATTTATTTTGGCTTCAGTCACCTAGCAAATATTTCAGAGGACAACCAGATAAAGCAACTTCATTGAGTTGAGAAGTAATGGAAAAATAACTCCAAAGTTTCACGGCTGCTTTTCTAGGCCAATTGTTAATGGAGTGCAGCTGGAATGCAGCTGTAACACAGCTGTCAGCTTTTATTTCCCAAATCTGCACTAAAACAACAACTACAGCTTGATCACATGATAATTACCTCTGAATTACAGAGTACTAGGTTTGAGACATTACACACAATTAAAAATTAGCCAAGGGCTTGAGGATGACAATAAACACAAGGCTGAAAAGCTTGGGGTTTTGGCCATATTCCTCTTAAACATCTACTAATACAATACACTCCTATACCAGATTTCAGTTAAAATAATAATACTTCACACATCTTTAGGCCCATTATACAAGGTACTTAAGGCATTTTATAAACAATAAGTATAACTTGATACACTCCCATGAGGTCGGTATGATTATATCTATTTTACAGAAATGAAAAATGAGGCGTAGGATGGTTAGCAGATTGATTCTGAAAGGTGCTGAGATTTAATTTCTAGTATAAAACAGCTGGAGGTTTTATTCTTAAATTAGAAACTGCAGGTTTCTGATGTAACAAGTAAACAGAAAACAGATTGCATGTTCCATTCTGCCATCCAGTAAAGATACCTTGTGTTCTACATTAAGACGACAACACTGAGAGAAAAGTTTATTACTATGGGTAGACACAATGATTTGAAAGATCATTCTGAAAAACAAAGTTTGGAGATTTTTCACCACTTTCTCTTTGAGGAGATAGGCAGCTAAGTACAGCAGGCTGATTTGGCTTTAGAGCAACAATATTCATGTCACTGAAATTACATAAAGGATGAATTTGGTCAATGCAGATGTATGAAAAATTTTAAGAGACACTCAAGCTGCATAATTTTGTGCCATTCCAGAATAAATTCTGAGAGTAAATAATACCACTGAATTTTACCAGGAGCAATGACTAACTTGTTAGCCTTCTAGTCAGACTACAGCAAAAAAAAATAAATAAATAAAAAGCTCCCATTCCAAATCAGAATCAAGACATTGATTCACTAAGTTATTATGTGATTTGAACATTTCTTCAAAATCAAATAGGAATTCTGTGTATAAATTTCCTTTGTTTAGTCATGCCTCATATACAGCTATTCTTCACTATTTTCTTTCTGTACCATAACCTACCTTCAATCTAAAGATCTAAGACCTCCCTAACCTATTCTGATCAAGCCTCTTATTTAAACTGTACCCAACAAGTCACTTTTTAAACTAGTCTCTCTTGGACAACCAGCAGAAATGGGGTGATAATGACAAACAGTACATACATGAATATAAAGTATCACACTGCAGACTGAAATAACTTTTGAAAAGGTGACACTTCAAAACATAATATAATACATCCTTGGCAGGAAGGATGATATGAGAAGATATGAGAAGAATGAACTTCATATTCTGTAAGCGGACATACTGATGATCATAATGATAGTACTTTCAACCTCCATAGTGCATTACATCATAACTATTTATTAGCCTTTGCCATGCCCCCATTTTGAGGAGGAAGGGGGAAAATCGAGGCACAGAGCAATTGTGATTTGCTCAAAGTCTGTGTTAGAAATGTAAAAAAGAAGATGGAGTCTTCCCAAACTTCAAGCCAAACCTAGGCCCCAAATAGTTAAGTATGGAATTGATTTAAAAGCCAGTGATTAAATGATAGAAACACTGAGATCCTATAAGACCACAAGATAACTAAATAACATTCTTAAAGGAAGATTCAGCCTAGGTTAATGATCAAAATTTATGTTCCTTAAGGCAGACCAATACAGCTAACTACCTCTTTCTATGTTCCTTAAAACAGGGCAGGGTTGCAAAACAAGAGGAACAGAAACCAGGCTTTCATATTTTTTCCTACTTAAAAACAGGATTTTGTTATTTATGAGAGTAATACAGTAGCACTGAAAGGCACGATGTTTGAAGGGAGACCAAAAACGGAGTTTTCTTTATAGAAAATAAAATCCCTTCTCTGGATTCCATGCCTCGGCTGCCTGAGCTACAAAAGGGAAACAAACTGCTTCTATGGTGAAAAGTAAATGGGTTCTTTTAAATACTTACAATTTATTGTTTGACAGTGTGACTGACAACATACAATTATTATTGTTTTTGTTATTATTGTTAGGTTTTGTCTCAAGGCAAATACCTTTATTTTTGACACTGTCCTTGTAGAATTCTTTTTTTCTGATATTATCTGACAGTCTTAGTAGAGATTTCTTGATTAAACACAGGAATCATAGGAAAGTAGGGCTGGAAGGGACCTCATATGGTCATTACTTAAGGCAGGATCATCCCTGACTAAGCCATCCCAGTCAAATGTCTAACTTGCTCTTACAGAGAGGAGTTCCATAACCCGTCTAGGTAGCCTCTTCCACTGCTTAACCATCCACAAAATAAGAAAATTCCTCTTAATCTCCAACCTAAATTTCCTCTGATGCAGTTTGAGGCCATTGCCCCTAGTCCTGTCCCCTCTAGTTACAGAAGATTGTCACATTTCTTTTCATCAAGCACAACATGTGTTAGTGAAATCAGATTACAATCTGCTCTTTCCCAAACAGCTGTGCTGCTTTTATTGTTACATAATTTGCAAAATCATTTCGAGTTCCTCATGTAAGCAACTGTGAATAATTGATTGCCTCTGGTCTCACAGTACAAGAGTTGAATACAAACATGTTAAGCTTCAGTTTGAAATCTGCCTCCCCTCCCACAGTAAAGTTCCTAAAAGGGAGAATCGCCGTGAGCCTCAGAAACAGAGAAAATTCTTGGCATCAGTTCGAAATTCTAGCAGAAGAAGAAAGACTAGCAAGGTCCTGAGGTGGATACGTTTTTGCGGTGGCAAAACTGATAGGTAACATTTTAAATGTGATCCTGGAAAGAGTTGAAGTGCCCTTACCTTCCATTTAAGTCAATACTAGTTGAGGTTGCCCAGATCTTCCCAGTATGAGTTAACTATGCCAATAGTGCAGTAATGGTAGCCACTTAGTGGTTTTTGACTCCTGACATTTGACAACAGTTCAACCACTTGAGAGTCTCCTCTTTCCCATGTCAGGTGTCTGGGGTCAAGAATTAAAGATCATACTGCTATCACATAGTCATAAGAAAACTGACAAAAATGTCAATAATGAAGCGACTTTAATCCTTTAGCTTGGATGGAAGCCCAAGAGGTAGCTGCAGCACTGAAGTAGAACTGATGAGAAATCTGAAAGGAAGAAACTCATGCAGTGACATGTGCCGTGCCAAAGGCATTTTACAGCTACTATTAATTCCTGTGGGAATATGAAGTGACCTGAAGATTGCTAAATGAATTTATTAGAAACTTGCAAGAGTACCCTGATCCATGGCAGACTCTTTACTTGGAAAACACATTTTCTTTACTAAAGAGCCGCTACCAGGTATAACCACTGACCACTGTTTCACAGACCTAATAATAAAGCTAAGGCATGTGATTTTAAACAGTTCACAGATGGACAAATTAGAGACCAAATGAATTGTGGTATAACCAATAACCTGGGAAAAGAAAGATTATTGTAAGTAATTACCCCCCTCTGCAAATATCTAGTTCTTTGAAGTGTCTAGTACAACTGGGCCAAACAAATAAAAACTTAACATATCAAACTTAAAGAGAGGATGAAAGGGCAAAGGTCAAACACCATTTTTTTTTCACACCTGAGGTAGAGGTAATCACAACCCATGCCAAAAGTGTTCAATACATCAGATTCAGTAAAACAATAAATTTTGTTATGGCCTGTTGCATATACTCCAAGAAATATTGGAAATATTCAGAAATATGCCTTGGGGAAAGGTTCTCAGGATGACAGAGAAATAAAGTTCTTTTGAGGCTTCTTAATGGATTTAAAAAGCAAAATTCTCCAGCTGATTGCTTTTTGACATGGAAAATGCAAACACAAAAGCATTTCAAGATTGATACTGCAGCTGAGTGCACTGCAGTCTGAGTAAATCAGTACAAGAAGATTACTGAGAAAATACAAAACTAGATACAAAATCAGTCAATGTTGCCTTGCTACACTACCATGACTGCTACAAAGTGGAGTTTGATACAGTGGAACAGGAAATCCAGCGTATGCCAGAGGTGATGAGGAGCTCCGGCAAACTGGGACAAACAGGGTGCAAAAATATTCTTAAATAATTTGCTGGAGAGTTTAACAGCCTGGGATGTACCAGGAATGAATATTATGTTCCTGTAACTGGAGTTCCTTCAGATGATCTCTGCACATTCAAATTCTTCAAAGCAGCAGCTTAAACTAGAGTAGTAGTGCTCACAGCTGTGTCATCTGGCCTGAAGAGTTCCTCACAGATTTGCTAATTTGGCTGTGGGGGAGCAGTGGCATCATTAATTGCTGCAGCTTGCAGAGCCATGCAGCACCCTCCAGGTCAGATGACATGGCCCTGAGTGTGGGGCCTTGCTGGTGCACAGGGGCACACTCATGGATCAACCCTGTACATCAGCCCACAGACTGACCCCGGATACAGGATCTGGCCAGGTCATGGACTGTCTCTGTGTCATTCACCTATCCTGTGGGCCAGACAATTGAGCACCATTGCACTAGCAGAACTTACAAATAGCAGTGTCCGCTGAAATGCCCCCATGCCCTCAGCCCTTTTCAGAACAGGGCTAGTAAAGGGGGTATAACGTTTCAAACTCCTTGGTTTTTTCCAAAGCCTCCTCAAGTCCTGAAAGCAGGACTTTGTGGAAGAGGAAACAAGGGCTGAGAATTCTGAATGTGCAGAGGTCACCTTGATAAATTCCAGTGACAGCTGAGCAACTTTCATTTCCTCTTTAGGCAGCCTCTGCACATTCCCCACCTTGGGACTCTGCAAAGCAGTGCCCCTTCCTTTAAGATAGTGGTATGAATCAGCCTGGGCTAAGATCTACAGTGCGGCTTACCAAATTATGTGCGTGATCTAGATGCTGGCCTCACTTCTACAGATTGTTACCGTCTAAAGCAGCTGGAGTGCAGGCTGACAGCATGACCTGAGGGCAAGGTCTTGCGCAAGAGGACCATAGGTGTGTTTCTAATTCTTCAGAACCTATGAGCTGCAGTAACTTATATCAGGGCTAGGGTCCCTTCAGAAGCAGTCTTAAATGGCAATCTGATATCCCCTGCCCCTTTCCTCAGTCCTGTGTATCCCTAAATATATCCTGGTGCAGGAAGGAATCAGGCACAGAAAATGCAAGAGACTGAAACTTCAGTGATTAAACTTCCCGGCAAAATCTCCTCAGCACCCGAGATGTATCAAAGTGTAAGAAGTGTTAAAGTGGGGTAGAAATAATTGCTATACTACTTTCATCTGGAGTAATACTAAATGACTAATGAGGTAGAGAAATTAATCATTAGTAGTACACCACCAGATGTAAAACATGCCCGCTTATTCACTGAGGGATTAAAATACACAGACATCTAGCATGCTATAGTTGGTCACTACAGAAGGAACACATTTGGAAAACAAAAAGTACTGGATTTGTAACTAGAAAGCCACTGAGATAGACAGGTAGCTATTAAAACATGCTCAGTTAGTTGAAGTGTAGTCTTCTCATCTCTGCATGCATATGTAGGTCATCTCCTTTGTTATTAGATGCAAGCGTTATTACTAGCCTACTCTGTTTTATCGGTGAGAGTTTCCATATCCATTATGTTTTATTTGCATTCGATATAACAATAGCCAGTGAAAATTGTTTCTGAACATAAGAACAGTGTGTTATTTTGTAGCTAGAACCCATACTGTGTGACTGAAGCAGGGAAATAAAGATCCTCCTCTAATCAGCACAGCTTGGTATTACACTGAGTCTGTAGATGAGGAAATGACTACTATGTCCCAGAGACTGCTGGTGGCTGGCAATGTTAACAGGTTGAACCAAATAATCATTTTACAATTTCTACTTGAAGCTGAACTTGTGATTCAAAATTCTCTCATCCAACCATCAACTGGAAGAGATCTTTAGCATCCCATTTTGCAAAAGCATGCAAATTAATCTGTGAAGCAGGAGAGTAAAACATACAGGAAAGTGAAAAGAAACTGCACCTCACAGAAAGGCAATAACCCCTTTGTCCAACACAGAGAGAACCAATTTAAGAGATCCATTCTTAAGATACACCACATATAGCCAAAATGTACAGAAAAGCTTTCAGTCTCCATTGTATGAACTCAAAGCTCTCTCTTTAAACGTACATGTAGGTGTAAGTGTTTCCTAGGAAAACTCTACTGGAATCAAAGTTCGGTTTTAATAATTTGCTCCACTGTAAAATATGGAAAAGGGTTTACCCTGTAAACTTTCTATCCTAGGAGTAATCCCCAGAACTCTCTTCAAATTGATATTGCAGGATGGGGCATCAAATTTAATTTGTTTCAAATGATCTCCCTATGAAGTGGAAATGTTAAGTAAAAAGCAGTTATATTGGCAGCATGACTCTCTATCAGGACAGCATGACAGTGCTGCAAGCAGGCTCAATAAGAGCAGCAGGAGCTTACAGATCTTTGGGGACCAGCCCTATATTTTTCTTGGGTCTTTGTTTCACATCTATACCATAATCTTCTGGTACTTATATTCTATGTCACAGTGAGGGGTCCAGAAGTACCAGAATATGTAGACTGCCTCTGAACTTCACACGTCTGAAAATTCTGCTGCAGCTCTTATCTTCCTGCTTCCTGTTGTAAAATCTAAAATGGCACCTCCCAGGGTTTATACAGCTGCTCAATTCATAACGCAGACTTTGAAACATTTTCTGGTATATTTAAATACTGCTTTGAAATTCCCTTAACTGTATATTCTAATTAAATATGTTTTTCTGAAGCCATCTAAAGCAGTACTAAAAATCACTGCAGTTTTCCTTTAAGAAACATTCTTGAGAGCTGTTGCTTCCTGCTGCAAAAGACTGAGGGCCAGACATTCAACCCCATCACAAGCACTCTACATAAACACATAAAAACACTCATAAAATGCATTTCTGTTTACAAAGCAGAGATGCGAATGAATTAATACTCTGCACAGAACCACTGTGATGTTATTAAAATATATTCAACCTGCAAGAGTTTTTAATCAAACCTTAAATTATTCTCCCTGCCCCTCACCTCCAACATGCATCAATAGACTCCTGTATTTTTCGCCTGCAACCACTTAAAGTGGTGTAAGTGTCAAGCCCTGCTGCAGAAGCCTGCTGGTCACGCTAGGAATAACAGACCAAAAGCAGGAGAGAAAGTTCCTAAATCAAGTGTGGGCTCTTGGGGATAAACACATTTCCAAATGATGTAATTATAACAATATGTCACTCTCTGTTGAAGAATTAATACAGCATTAAAATAAGGAACGAGTGGGTAGGAAATATAAACAAAAATGACACAATATTGTTTCATGCCAGTTTCTGCCTGTTTCCAATCAGACTAGACGTCAAAAAGTGAAAAAGTCTCACTAACAATCAAGAATATTTTTGCTGAAGTCAGACCCCAGAGTACTGGAACCACATTTGACCTTGTAATGCAAATAAAGAAAGTAACCCTAATGAAGTGTGCACAGAGCCTGGGAAAGATAGGCTGTGGGTAGTCTCAGCCCCATATAAACACATATTTGTCATTTAAGAACAGCATGCAGAGCTGGCCTTATGAACCCTCAAACTAGGCAGCCTCATGTCAAAAGAGGCAGACATAAGAATATTTTATTTTCCCCCTACATAAATTTAGTGTTGGATCCTTTAGTTTCATTTAGCACACAAGAGGCTCTAATACTGACCCCAGTTGTTCGGCCCTAAAGCTACATTGGTTAATGAGCTCTCAAATAAATGAGCTGACAGCAAACATATAGGGTGTAAATTCACCCAAAGGCATGTGTGTGCACAAGTGAAGCAAGTGGTATCTGGTTCAGACCTGAGTTCTCAGTATGGCTACAAATCTCTAACAGCTTCCAAAATGAAGTCATTTCGTTCTGTCAAAACTAAATAAAATCTATTGTGGCTTTGATATAATCCAATTATAAGAACTTTGTGTATCATTATTTACCCAACTGGCATGTGGGTGGAATCTTGGGAGAGATTCATGTTTGGCAAAAATGCATGCAACTTCTCTACAGTCAATGTAGCTGCACCCCTCACACCAGAAATGAAGTTAATTCATGCTGTCAACATTGATATTACTTGGAGATAACACAGTTTCTGTTTAGTATGGTAACAGTCTAGGCAGTTCTGAAAAATAAAACAAGGTTACTTGCAAATCCTTCCCCTCAAAATGAAGACTGGAGTGTCCAGGGGATACTCCCCCCCCCCCCCCCCCCCCCCCAAAACCAAAAAAACAAAAACAAAAACAGAAAACAAACAAACAATAAGCCCAAAACAAGGAGTTCTGGGTGCTGGGATTTCTGGGTAAAGCAGGATCCACCCTGCTCCTCCTCTACTGCTGGGAATCTATCATGCCAGAAGCAAAGAAATAATTTTTTGGAGCCTAGAGTGGTTCTGTTATAGAAGAAAATGGTAAGATGGGTAAGAAGCTCTCCTCCTTACTCAGTGGCACCTTTGTAAATGAACTGATTGGCTAAGGAGGTATGACAAGTATCACTGAGTAGAGCTGAGAAAACAAAGACAAGCAAGCAGACAGAAACCGAGTATAGTTTCATTGCAAGCCTTCATCATAGGGTCTTCCATTCTTGAGTTAGTCCACAGAGCCATCTACACAACCCCTGCACCCCTCCCTCACTGTTTTAAAACTTTCTGGAAGACCCACATCTTTCATGACACATAAAAAGCCTACCTACTCAGCTATCTACTTATTTGTTTCATTTATATGACTGATCTGTTTAAACCTACATGGAAAAGGTTGAATGTCAAAAGGCAGAACAGACCTTAGACTTAAAGCTGGGGCTGTGACTGTGTAGAAGGCAAGGGGCTCACATGATGCAGTGATAAAACATATATAATAGATGTACAGATAACTCATAAGCCATGTAACTGTCATTACATTGATCATGTACTTGTGGATCTCCCCAGTCTTTTACCTCTCCTTGGTCTTTTCAACTCTATGCTTTTTCAAGGCGGGTGATACAGTTTGGGTGCTACCACAATTTAAATAATCATCTTAAGGATAAGCCTACCTACACTTAGGGTCATAAAGAAACAAAAGGACCAAAATTTACCCCAGTGTAATTCTATCCTTCCAACTCAGTCATAACATGAATGAGTTTGGCCCAATGCCTCCATTGTCCATTATATAACACTGATGTTCTAGTAGAAGTTCGATTCATACAGAAATAGAAGCTGCCATTTCAATTTGACCTAGCAAATTATACTGCAACTTCTGTACTTTCTGGCTTTAAAAACACCAAATAAAAATCTCATGGATTCATACAGCAGACATTGTTAGCTTGTGCTCATGGGATTTGTTTCCTCATTCAGTGGCATGCTTGTTCACTTGATCCATGGTAGGTCAACTGTTCTGGAAGTTTTGGCTCACTCATTCAATTTTAGAAGGGGGTGGGAAGAAGTCCCAACCTCATGTGCCAGGAACCATATAAAAGTAGAAAGATGGCCACCCTTTACCCTGAAGAGCTTGCAATCTGATTCAAGGCAAGAGACAGCAAACTTTAGGAATGGGAAAGGGGGACTGAAAGAAACAACAATAAAAACATGTCATTGTCACAGTCCATTATGTAGTACAACTAAATTGTTTTGAGTCTTTATATTTCAATTTTGAAGTAAATAGTTATTGCATACAAATGAAGGAAGTAACTAACTAGTAACCTGGGGAACCAACTTCCTCAAGCTATTACTGCCTGTTTAAAAATCAATTCAGCATTGATATAAACAAGAACTACAGTAGGATGACAAAGAGAAAAATATTTCAAAAGTTTTAATCTTTCAGACAGACTGAAGAGTCTAAACAAATACCAAATGAGGTCAGAAAGAAAGTATGCTCGATCCACGTTTTAATTCAATAGAAGTATTATTGGAGTTTTACACCTTTCTCTGAAGCATCTATTGTTTACTGTTGGAGGGCGGTGGTTTGGGCATTGCCATATTTTTTAACATGCAAAATGCCCCCAAATAAGACAAGCCCCTGGAGAAAGTCTTTTTTAAAACTGCAGCCTGATGAAGAGACCTTGGACAGCCCCTAATACACCCAGCCCCTGGTTGAAATTGGGATAAAAGGAAGAAAAGAAAAAAAATTGGTTTAAATTGGGGAAAATAATAATACATTCCTGCGGCAGTGAGGGAGGGAGGGATTCGAGGGAGTAAGGCTAGGACTAGGGAAGGGGCAGGCGCAGCCTGTTGGTGACTCCTGGAGCTGCAGCGGGGAGCAAAGCAAAGGAAACTGTCAGTGGGTGTGGGGCATGGGATGGGGGTGCATGGCTCTTGCTGCTATGTGCACCCCAGGAGGACTGCAGGCTGGGGGGCTGAGCTTCCCAGGGGGCACGTGCCATCAGATCTGCGCTCAGGGTGATCATCCAGTGCAGCCCCCCCAGGGTGCACATAGTGGTAAGAGTCATGCCCCCTCGCCCTGCCCCCACTTACAGTTCCCTCCAATGCTGGCACCAGGTGTGCCATGCCCCAACCCCCCCGAGGCTCCGCTTGTCCCTACTCACCCCAACCCCAGGGCTGCACTATGCCATGGCATGGTGCAGCCAGCTGGTGTTGACTGCTCCCAGGGCCACTGCAGCAGGGGCTGGGGTGAGTGGGAACAAACGGAGCCCTAGGGGGCACAGAGCATGGCGCAGCTTGTCTCTGCTCACCACAGCCCGTGCTGCTGCAGTGGCCCTGGGAACAGCCGAAGCCAGCTGCCTTCAGCTTCTGGGCAGTGCCGTGCCCCGAACCTCCCAGGGCTCTGCTTGTCCCCCACTCACCACAACCCCTGCTGCAGCGGCCCCAGGAGCAGCCAACACCACCTGCCTGCACCATGGCACAGTGAAGCCCAGGGGCTGGCAGGAGTGGTGCGTGGCCAGACACAGAGGGGGGACCTGACCCCAATTCCAACCCTGGCACCAGCACCGGCACCTCCTGCCCTGCCTGGGGTCAGAGCTGGGAGCCCCACGCCCCTGGGCAGCAGCTCTAGACCCATGGGCCCGTGTAGAGTGGCTGGGTGTAGTGCCTGCTGCAAGGAGTGGCACCAGGCTCTCCCACATGCCCCCACAGTGGGGCTTGCAGCTCCCAGCACCCAGGGCAGGGCTGCAGCCAGAGCTGCCGGGGTGCAGCTGGGACTCACCTGCCCCAGGAGCGATTCCCATGGCCCCTCCTGCCCTGCCCAGGGTCAGAGCTGGGAGCCCCACGCCCCCAGGCAGTGCCTCTAGCCACCTTCCCCTGGTCCCCATGCAGCCACTGTCCCCTGATCCACATCCAGCCATCGCGCCCCCGCCCCCATCTGGCCAGAAACCTTGCCTCAGGTTAGCAGCACTTCTAGCTTACCGGCACCACCAAACATTCCCTACTCATGCCAGTTAACAGGGATTTTACTGTACCCAGTAAAATTGAGTGAACTGAAAAATGGGTGTAAATCAGTAAAAAAGGAATAAGAAAAAAGCAGGGAATTTATCAATAATAATTAAAAAAAAATTGGTAAAAACTGAAAATGCAGAACATTAGGAATTCAGGAGCATGAGTGAAGCCAGTTGGGGTCTTCCTTCCCCACTTGGGAAATCCTGGTGAAATTCAAGGCACTTGCCACAGGGAAGAATGCTAAGCTAGGTGTTTACAGCACTGCAATGCCTAAGGAGTGACTATTTTATTTACAGCCCCTGGGCAGTGTACATATGGGCATCTCTAGACCACCACAGTTGTAAACCAGTTCCCAGTAAGTGATATTCTTGGAATGGTTCAATCATTATGTATGTCTGCACCCTAATATAGCAAATATTGGACCTTGGATCAATGTAATTTTTAGTCCTTATATCATCCAGAAGAAAAATAGCACATTAATTTTTCCTAGGCCAAGAATTCTAGAACAGAAGGGGTAATATTTTAATATGTACATATACTAAGACAAACATTCATATAATTTCTGTTCTTACCCTCAATGGATAATCCATCAGCCAGTCTATAACACAATTTAAAGGTGAGGGAAGATAAATGAATCTGTTAGAAGAGAAGTACAGTCTAGAGGTTGCTTAATCAGTTGTTGAGAAGTGGCAGTAGATGAGATAATATCAGAGGATACTCAACATTATTACTCTCACCAACTACCATATTTTCTTGAATGATACACAGCCCTAAATATAGTATGCACACTATCTTTGGAAGGCCCCAAGAAGAAACAAAGATCTGACTTGCAGTAAAGGTAGTACCTGAGTTCTGGGGTCTCTGGAGCTGCAGGCCATATGTTAGGGCTGGGAGCCACAAACTGGGGCCTGGGGTTTGGGGGCTGTGCACTGGGGACACAAGGCAGGCCCCAATCCAGCTGTGCTGGCTGCACACCAGATCCAGCCCAGCCCATGGCTCAAGAGCCAGCATGCAACAAGATAAAGCCTCAGGTCAGCCCTGCATGCCAGCCCAATCCAGTGAATGTTTGGGGAGGGTGGCTCCACATGGACCCAGAAATTTGATGCCAGGGCAGAGGGGGAGGTGCAGGGTGGGAGTGGAGCAGTGGCAGCATTAATTGCCACGACTCCCACAGCCGCTGCAACTAACACTGCCACTGCTCCACCCCCACCACCAAATTCCCAGACCCATGTGGAGCCCTTTACCTTCCATATAATGCACACCACAATTTTCCCTAGCTGGCTTGGGGGAAAAGGTATAGTTTACTTGCAAGAAAATATGGTATTAGGAAACTTCCTAACTGAGTGGGAATTAATTTTTATTCACCTCTCATGTAATACAAGCCCATGCCATCCCATGAGACTGAAATCAAACTAAATCAATTCCACATTATAGCAAACAGACTGAGAATTGTAAACTAATCCTTGTTGTTATAGTAAAGCATGCCAATTAAGGATGCACAATACTTCCTGGAGATTAATGATCAACTAGGAGGAGCCAATTAATCCCAGCTGGTCCTTAAACTATAAGAAATTTGCTACACAAGGATGATTGCCTGAACATTCAATGAATATTAATTTAAAATAACTGCAATCATATTGTGCCTGGTTATTTCAAAAGAGCATCAGGTTCTATAAAAAGATTTGGGAAGAATAGTGGTCATTTGGACTAATTTTGTTTTTTTCCAAATTTGTATAACAAATTTCGAAACAATGAGATGGACAAGACTGAGTTCTATTGCAAACATTTCTAGGAAAACAAGGATTAATTTAGTCATAGATGTTTCTTTTTGATTTCCATAACTGGAATCTAGGGAGGGCCCTCATGGCGCACAAGGAAATGGCAAGTCTGAACCCTGCAATTTTTCAAGGATACTGTGCAAGCTGCATGGCTGACAGCAGAAACAGGAAGAAATAAAACTATAGAATGAAGTACCTTACTTTAATTTGAGTTTTGTGACCTTTAATTGGTCTGAACAGCCTCCTCTTCCTCTTCCCCTTCCCCCGACAGCTAAAGTGAAACTTTACATTGTTTCACTCTCACTCTGTATTAATTTCACTGCATTTTGAAAGATAAGGAGGTTTTGTGTGTGTATAGAAAGAAAATCAACCAGCTGAATAGGAATGTTTCCCACCTGTGGTTTACATGCCAGGAACCTCCCCTGTAAAGTACAGAATTTATTTACATTCCGCTCTTTGAAAGGCTTGTCAAGTGTGCTGCCATATTCAGATTTAATCAGTCCTCTCCATTCATTTGGCAGCTCCTAATGCAAGAAACTGAGAACTCTTCCACTTGATTGAGTTCTCTCAATAGAAGAGCTGGCATTTCCTCGCACAACTTCATCTAAGTGGAACAATAACAATATCAGGTTGCCTTCTAACAATAACTCCAGTGTTATTTGCTGCCGCTGTCAGTCCACTTGTCAAATGCTTCAAGAGGAAGAATGTACAGACTTCCTAGGAATGTTTTCTCCTTCAACAAAAAATCCAAAAGAAATAATAATACATTTTTAAGCAAGCAACACTCAAGGCTATCAGGACACTTGATGAACATGACTATGTTTAACATGATAACTTCTCTACCTACACCTGGTGAGGTCAGCCAGTATTGCTATCACCATTTTACAGATGAGACTGCTGAAGCAATGAGGGGTTAAACAATTTGGTTAAGGTGACACAGTGAATAAGGAATAGAACTAAGAACAAGAATTCTGACTGTCCAACCCTTGCTCTTTATGGGACAGCCTTCTTACAGGTAGGAATTATACCCCATTGAACCAGTGGCCCTGCGTATTAGCACAGCATTCTGACCAGGCTAATTCTGTTGATAAATAGAGTATGTTAGTCCAGGTGGAGTACTGTGCTAACCTGACTAGCCTGCTTAATACCAGAGCTGTTCATTTAGATCTAGCTTGAAAATTTATACATAAGAGTGCATTTTGCCATGTTAACATACCTTCTCCCACATCACCCGGTGGCAGGTTCTGCCATCCTAAAAGAGGACAAAGTGTGTGCATCCTCTCTGCACACAAATCCACATACAAACCTTTCCCAGCCTCCCATTGGGATGGGGTAGGGATGTAAATATTGTTTAAAAATAATTTGTTTAACCTCCTCTAAGTATATCGGTTAAACAGTTAAGTGATAATACAGCAGCTTGGATATAGCTGCTGCCAGGAGCCGCTCCTGGAGCCCTTTGTGGAGGGGAGGGGGGCAGTTGGCGGTGGCAAGCCCAGCCAGACTACACAGCCCACCTGAGGCCCCACACTGGGAGGAAGGGAGCACCTGTGAACGGTCAAGTAACTGCTTAATTGATGAATTATGCTTTCCTCTTAGGCTATGGTTACTAGTCCCCTTCACCTCCTCCTCGCTCCTCCCTCCTGCCTGCCCTGCTATTTTTTGGTTCCTGCTGGGACACCCCACAGCTTCCCTTCCTCACCTTCCCTGCCAGACTGCACCCATCCTGAGCTAAATGATAACAAGTAAGCTAACCTGTTATCACTGGTCTTATTGGTTAGGTGATTAATTAATTAAATTAACCATTTGATCATTTAACCTTTCACATCCCTAGCATGGGGACCCCTGGCTGGGTGTGCAGCTAGCTAGGGTCAAGCTCCGTGGGGCTGTGCCCAAGCATGGGGGTTCTTTTGGGCTCAGTTTCAGGTATGTATGTACATTATGGGGTGCTTCATGATGGGGTACAGGGGCATGGCCTGGAGACATTGATAAACAAGTCCTGGGGCTTGTGCAAGGGACACAGACACCTCTTTGCCCCCCTCCTGCCCTGGTGCCTGCCTGCAGCTGACAGATGGCTGGAGGTAGGGCTGGGGAGAGGGTCTGTGCGGGCTCTGCTCTGGGAGAACTCGGAGGCAGGGCCTGCTGGGCACTTGGCTGGAGCAGGTGAGCACTGGTCAAGTGCTAGTGCACTTCCCTGTGAGGGAAGGGTGCAGGGGGCTGCAAAGGAGACTGGGATGCCAGAGGACAGCAATTTAAATTGAATCGATATGGGATCTAATACACAAGTTCTATTCACCGGTCTAGCCTAAATCAATTAGATTTGAGTGTACATCGAAGCAGGTCTATCTTAAAACAGGTTCCACCATTTTTAAACTGGTCTACGTATGCCAAATGTCTGTATAGTTACAGGTTTAGATCAATTTCTGATCTCTTAGACAGCATTATGCGTAAAGACTGTACCTGGCCTAAGAAGAGAAAATTTCTCCTTTCTAATCACCATTTTTGTTCCATTGTAACATTTTCTAAGACTTTGTCTTCATAATGAAATGTTTTACGCTTAGCTATAGCACAACTATTTTTTTTTTTTTTTTTTTTTTAGAAAACTTCAGCCAAATCATTTGAACCAGTTTGGAGTAACACGAGTACAAAAACTGTCTCTATTAAGAAAAATTCCTTCTCATGCTTGATTAAGTAGCAAGCAGGTTAGTATTTTAAGTGTCAAATTATCAAAGAGTTCTTGGGTGAGTATAAAGCAAGTGGTAATAAAACCTGTAAGAAATCTGATCCTGAATAAAAGCACTGGTTGAAATGCAAATAATAATAGTTATTATTATAACAAATACATGTCAAGACAGCATCTCATCACCTTCATAAATCTGAACACTCCTGTCATGGCCCAAATGCCCTGGTTATTTTTCAGCAAGCCAAAAGGCATTTAACTCCCTACTTTATAACTTCACATGGACAAAGAGCCAGGTAATGAAACAGATTACAGGCCTAATCAAGATCTCTGTATAGGAGATGTTGTAACAGTTATTTGGATATTAGAAGAGGGAGGACTTTCGAAAAGTTGGAGCTCGAACACACATTTGGATCAGATTTAGGTTGTAATCCAGGCTGGATTTCTATTTTTGTTTTCCAGTGATATAAAACTCCTGTTGTTTCATGTTAATCGCCACTTTATCCCCTTAAGAATGAAACCTTTATGAAAGACGACTTGCTGAGTAAAGCCCTGACCTATCTCTGTTGAATTAGATTATTAATTCATCTCTTTACAGTACTCCCGTAAAGTTCTTCCTAGCTTGCTGCACACAATCCCCAAAAGAAGTACACAGAAGGATTAACCCCCACCCCCTCTACAGTTTCTGAGTCTCTACTAATAAAGGAAGGTAGGCTGGATCTTCCTCCTTCCAGTATCTGAAACAGGATATCCAAATGAGATTCCTCAATCCAGATTTCTTCAGAGCTCATAAACTTGTCTTGAAATTATACTTAGCAGGCATTTTGAAAAGTCAGAGCTCTTCCTTTCTTGATACTACTGAGAAAGTGCTTGAAATAATATCCAACTTCAGACTCCTTTGTATTCATGAGCTGAGAGTCAGTTGGAGGCTCACATCTAGCACATCTAGATGTAATGAGACACCTAGATATCTAAATGAGACACCTGAACCAGGATTCATTACGTAAAGGGTGTAATTTAATTTAAAAATGTAAAAAATTGTCTTGTTTAGCCTCCTTGCTGATAGGTATTGGTAATACTGCTTTGTAGGTCATTCTTCTTTGCTGACGATGCTACACTAACTGCCCACGAAGAAGGCCAACTCCAAATACTCATGAATCGCCTCTCCCATGCTTGGAGAACATTTGCCCTCACCATCAGCATCAAAATGTCAAATGCCTGAAGACTAAACAGTGCCTTATGGGATTGTTTCTCAGGACAGGGCATTCACGGGTCACCATCTATTAAAGTTGACAACACACCTTAAGGTAGTAAACAAGTTCTGCTACCTTGGATCCACAGCGAGTGACAACCTGTCACTGGATGAAGAGCTAAATGTGTGCATTGGAAAGGCAGCTACCACTTTCTGTAAGTTCTCCAAATGAGTCTGGAACAATACGAAACTTGCAACCAAAACTAACCTGCTTCTACACAAAGCCTGCATCCTCAGCATCCTTATGTGTAGCAGTTAGACACAGTCAACATATGTATATCAAGAAAAGAAGTTGAACAGCTTCAACGTACTGTCTATGACATCCTTGATATCGAGTGGCAAGACAATCATCAACACAAAGGTCACTCAGAAAGCCAACCTGCCAACCGTCGCTGTACTACTCAAACAGTGGCGCCTACACTAGCTTGTCCATCTTCACAGGATGGAGGATGGGCACATCCCAAAGGACATCCTGTATGGGCAAATTACAGATGGGGAGAGAAGAGTAAGATTGCACTTCAAAGATGTCTGCAAGCAGGATATGAAGGCTTTTTGGAATCTACCCAAACTTTTGGGAGACCTTAGCAAGAGACAAGACAAAGTTGGACTCCATGATGGAGAAGGGAGTGCCACATTATGATGAAAAACGGTCACTCGAATTACAACAGAAACGTAACTGAAGGAAACAGCCTATCAATACAGCAGCCTGTAACGCCATGTATACTTGTGACCACTGTGCAGGACCTGCAAGTCTAACATCAGTCTTTACAGCCACAAGAGAAAATGCACCACCAGTCAGTAGAATAGCTGCAATATTTACCATCACTTGCTGATGAAAGGATGCCATATATGGGTCATTTTTAAGCTTATCGTACACTTCTAGCTAAAAAGAAAACAATTTTTATTTTTCCAGCAAAGATGATCAAAAGGAAAAAGGTCATAATTTCAATAAAGGAAAAAGAAACAGGAAGATGCCTTCATGATTAAAACTACTTGGCATTCTTTTCACTTATCCTTCAAACACAGCTTTAGGAGTGCTTCTCCACCAACACTCTATTCCACAACAATTTATTAATACATTGTGCACCAATGCCCATCTGCCCTTTGTAGGCTGATCTTCATAGTACAATGGGTCTTGAGTTTTTGGGGAATGGGTCATCTTTTTTATATGTGTTACTACTGTGCCCAGCATAAAGAAGCCCTGTTCCATGACTAGTATTTCTTGGTGCTAAGACAGTAAATAATTTGAGAAACATTTTGATGGAGAAGTTATTGACTTTATACACCTGCCAAGGGAAGTTGTTAATATGTAAGCAGCAACAGTGAAAAAGGCAAAGAAACATTTGTGCAAAAAGTTAACAAGTAGGCAAGGAATAACCTCCTCATACAAGCAGCAGTGTAAGATTTCCAAATTATATTATAGTCTTGGGCTTCTCAGGGCTTTAAACCATAATTCTGTTATATGGTCACTATAAACAAGCATGATTAGCCAGAGTGGCATGATTGTGCTATAAAATTAATTCTACACCATCTTTCTGCCTGGGCACAGAAGTTTATAACATTTCTGTAGAATGAAGTACACTGTGAAAAGGAGCAGCAGAGGGCAAGCATGCTATCTTGAATAAATTTTCAGTAAATCATATGAACTCCAGCAAAATCTACCCTAAAAAAGGGAGCAGATAGAAATGTACTGCATCAGCTCTTCATTCTAGATAAAGAGGAGGCAAGAGGCACTGATATAGCATAACAAACAGATTTATCTAAATTAATCTTCCCTTTTCTTAGATGGACTAAAATATTATCTTCTCTCTCCCATAACGAACAGGTTCTAATTCATAATGAATGGGACTCTCTGAAGAAACAAATATTTTGGTAAGGCAGCCTCTGGTACATGGTATCAAGGTTATGTAATCATAACTCTAAAGCACTGTAGTCTCAAGATGACACTGTTTTAAGCCTGACTGAATACGTGTTGAGGTCAGAATATCCGAAAGCAGAATCCGATACAACCAGAGCCAGTAAAAAGAGCCTCTGGAACAGGCAGAGGACCTCTTGTCTTCTAGCAACTCTGATCAGCTTAAGTGTGTAGATGACCTCTGCTACAGGGACAGTAGCTACAAAATGGAGGGATCCTCTTAATGGAAAAGGGGAACAATTCTCAGAGCTCTCCAAGCAACATTTTGTGGATACCTATTGCATCTATCAGGTTTGATGACTTAGTCTTAATGTAAACAAACATGTCTGCAAAGCAAGCTGGCTAACTTCACACATATCCACAGGTCAATCTACCTAAACCATTCATCCTTTGAATACAGTGGTCTGATCATAAATCTTGAGGAGAATAATCCAAAAGTCAGGGTAACAATGTGCCACAAGTTGCACATTATGGAAAAAAGTATGAACATTCAGACATGTTCTGATTAACAATCCCATAGGGCATTGTCTAGTCTTCAAGCATTTAACATTTTGAAAACAAGTCACTTAGTAAGGCTCTAAGGGATTGTGGCTGCTGGGAGGCAGAACAGGGTCAGGATAATTCTCTGTGCTGAAGTCCCAGCTGACCCCAGCTTCCCCTACTGTCAAGCTCCAGACCTTTCACCTTAAGCCAGAAAGAAAGGAGCTGGGAAGCAAAAAGGCAAAGGACCATGAAGCTGGGGCAGAAACGAACTACTACTTTTAAAGTAGCTACATCTAGAGAGTCTGGTGTATGGCCTAGGGGTGGTAGGCTGGTAGCTAAGCTACCCACCCACACTGAGAGAGCGCTTCTGCTGCACAGTGGTGCTCTAAAGAGCAACAGGACAGTGATTAGTGAGGAACAAAGATTTCCCCAGCTGCCAGATGAGATTCCTGGGCACAGGGGGTGCTTGTACATGTGACAGAGGTTTAGTCCTTCAGGGTTGCATCCTATGCCCCCTAAATTGAAATGGTGGGTTTTATTTTTTCCGCCACTGTTCACACCAGCGGGCTTAAATCTCATGAAATGCTCAGTGTGCTATTCACAGTAAATTACTGCAGGGGGTGCTGCATAACAATCCACTGTGCTGATCTCCTTGTACTAAATTATACCAGGGGATGCCTGCCTATAGCTCACAACTCACTGAAATGTACAGATGACTGAAAGTGGTGCGATTTCATTAATTTAAATAATTCAATTGTCATTTAATTAAATTACTTTCATTTTTTTTTGCATATTTTACATGTATTTTTTATTTTAAATATTTTTTTTACCAATATTAAAAATATATATATTCTTTTCCTTCCTGTCTTTCTTCTTTTAATTTTTATTCTTATCTCACCTTTTTTTTTCCTATTTCTGTCATCAAATACACCTTATTTTGTGTGTAAACCTGCTTGGTTTTTCTTAATTTCACTCAAACAACCACGCCTACGAACAGGGCACTGAAATTCTCCAATCACTTACAATATATGCACAAATGTTATACAGGACACAACAGTTACTGTTTCGCTCAGAGCACCAATCGCTTGTGTTAAGGGGGTTGACTAGGTAGGGCTGTTGAATAGGTTCATTAGCATTATAACAGCCCAGTTCTTCCCATTTCATGTCCTACACACCCCAGGTTCCTGTAACGAGCCCTCATGTAAAATGTTGGGCTTTTAGTTTTTTTGGGGATTACTCATGAAATCTGTCATGCACTCAGGGCAAAAAAAGCAGGTGCTGGGCAGAAGACTGAATGGACAAACCCTGAATTCCACCCCTCTCCCCCGACCAAATAGACCCCCAGGAGCACAGTTGTGCAATTGATAGGTTGCTGGGGGGGCAGAGGGTGCATCCCTCGTGGTCCCTTCAAGCTGCATCACAAGCTGCCAGGAAAAGAACTTTGGGTCTGTGCAGCAGCGAGCCATTAACAACTATCCTGCTGGACAATGGGTGATCTCAGGGACAATATTCTACCTGCCCCAAATTGTCCCTCAGGCATGGGTGACTGGTGCCTCCCGAGTCTGGGGAGGGGCACCAGATCACCGACAGGGGGGGTCCCTCAGTGGCTGATCGCTGACCCAGCAGTAAAACCGGAAGTAGACTTCTGCTAGCACTTACGGTTTTGCGGCTGGCGCTTCCAGGGGGTGCACAGCTGATCTCACAGGGTGCATGTGCACTCACGTGCACCCCCTACACGTCACCAATGTCTTCAGGCAAAACCTGCTTGCCTGCTTTCCCTCGTCAAACCAGAACATTTCAAGCAAACACAACACACTTCCCCCTTCCAGAACAAAACACACTTCAGATCCCCAAATGAAGCACCCTTCACTCCTTCACTGCCAATTTTTTTTGTGGGTCTCCTGATACTGATAGTCAATATTTGTGCATGCTGGATGGTGTTGTAGGGAACACAGAGGGCAAGCTCCTCTCTGCAAAACAAGAGAAGGGAAATGTAGCAACCTGTTGGCCCTAGACTTCTCCCTCCAGGTCTGCTGGACCTGCTCCCTACTGACTTCATGGGAGTTTCTAGTATCAAAGTCTTCTAAATCATCCTACCAGCAGATGGGTGTGCCTTACATTGGAGCAAATCTGTTCAGGATCTAGTCAAACTATTCTGGCTAGAATCCCTGGGGTCTTATTTTCAGAAGCTGGCTGCTAGCCGCAGACTAGGGGGGGAATGGGTTAGTTGAGTTTTCTTTTTATTTTTCTTGGAGGTGTTTTGTTTTTGCCCTTGTTTTATTGCTGCTGCTGTCCTGCTTTCATTAATTTATTTCTGCCCCCCACCCTTGAAACTCTGATCCAAGTGAAATTCTTCAGTGTCCTGGGCTCAGGCCAGCCAGAGCAGTACTTGGGCTCAGGGCAGGGAAAGAAGTGTGGTTTAGCTCCAGTTGCTCTCTGAGCGCTTCCAGCCCAGCACAGCCTGCTCACCCTGTGCCTCCAGGAGCTGCAGGCACTCTCCTTAGAGAGGATTGAAGCTTCCTTGCTTGCTTGATAATTGACATATAAACCTGAGGGGCAGATTCCCAATGAGGCAACGAAGGAGCTCAATCCCTGGTCATTTGAAGCACTGAGAAAAGCTGTCTCAAGCCTTTTGGGTGAGACAGCCCCTGCGCAGGGTTCTGCCACTGCTCAGCAGCTGCCCCTGGTGTGGCTGTCAGTCTTCTTCAAATCATCGTTGCTCAGAAGCAACCCTTTCCAGAGTAGTGTCCTGCCCCGGATTTACATAAAAGTGCAATCTTTGCATCGTCCATCATATCCAAGGGGTGCTTGAAGAACTGGAGACACTTTACCAGCCTAATTAGTGATTTCTGTCTTCTTGTTACCGGGCTCAGCATCTCATGCAAATGAACTCTTCAGCACAGGCCCCATTACCCTTGTCCCAGAATTAACTGACTCTTATCTTTAATGATATGCCACTGAATTTCTCAGAGCCTGGCTAGCTTTTTATCTTGATTACTTTAATCAATAAGAAGTGATAGAGTAGAATTATAAACTCTATTGGCTTTTAAATGTTGCTGACAAGCCCTCTAGATGCGCTTCCCTATCTTTATTTATTAACATGATCTTCAGCTAAGCGCAGGTGCAAATAGGGAAATGAACTGGGGGGGGGCAGTTGGTGGAAGGGGAGGGGGAGTGGGTTACATTGTAGTGGTTTTCTCACCCTCTAGAGACCCTTGCCGGTGTCTGTGCTGGATCAGGGTTGGCGGAAGAGGGAACAAAACTGCTTTTTTCCAATGCATGAGGACATCAGCACGCAACCCCTAACCCAGCTTGGCCGCTGGGGGAGGTGTGGGTTCAGGGGTGCAGAGGAGGCTGAAGTCCACCCCGGCAAAGGGTATCGGTGTCCCCCTATGCTGCGGGGATCTGTCTACCTGCAGCACCCGCCTGTGGCATCCCTGCCTGGGAGCCTGATCCAGTCGGTGCTGTTCACTGGGACACCCCCTGGTGTCCTAAAACATTGATTATAAACACAAATACCTGCAAATTGTACCAACATGTGGTGGACAAGGGGGCTCACTACACAAAAATGGTAGTAACACCCGATGGACAAAGGGGCTTACTACACATCATTGAGTGAATTGCCATGTACACGTGTAGTACAAATACATTAGATTTTAGACATAAGGCTTAAAATTAGACATGATGCTTTATTTTTGCAATATGCTTCTGTATTCAACATGGCTTGCTAACAGCTTCTGCATACAGGTTAAAGACAGCTTTACACATAGAGTTTCACAATTGCACCTGTTCAATAACCTAGAATTACACGAAGATAAGGGGTTACTAAAGGGCATTGAGTTTACCACAGCTTCCCCAACACGCATGCGCCTTCATCTATCCCATAATAAGTTGAGTCTAACTTAAAAGGTCCTAATATCCTGTGGAAAATTAGACGTAACGGTAAAATTGTGAAACTGCCAATAGTTGTAAGACACGCTACAGTTCTTTGTTTAGGTAAGCTATAAAAAACCCTCAGACAAAGACTGGGGGTCAACTCTGCTTTGGGTTACTTAACCCCTTTGCCGACCGATTGCGCAATCAATAAACTTATAATGGACTCAGCCTGAGTGTAACTGCCTCCTTGAGATATTTGGGAAAGGCCTCCAGGGGCATGAAACTAGCAATTTGTGCAACAATTTGGCGAGCCAGGCAGGAGAACGCCTTTGGAGCTACTCCGAGGGTCAGGCGACGAGAACAGCGAAGGGGGACGTGGGCGTGGCCACCAGACCGATTTGGAGTCTGCCACGGTCCCCGGGTACGTGAGTCGAGACACCCGGAAGGTTAAAGGATATCCTTTGAAGGAGTCAACCAGGCTGAGTGGGTCCGAAGAGAAGGCGCCGGGGTGTTGGCAGAGTAAGTATTCATTTTTTTTGTGTCACTTGGATGTCTGCCGGGGAAATCGGGAGTCCAGACATCAGTTTTAATGTTCAGCATGTCGGTCTGAACTTTGGAAGTCTGGACATCGGTGTTAGCGTTCAGCATGTCGGTCTGAACATCAGCCCCGGGGACTCTGTTAATGGGAAATATGACCCGCTGACCCGGTCTGAGACTAAGGCTGAGCCTAGCCGCCCCGACTCTGCCTAGCAAGGTAGCGTCAAACGCAAGGGGGCTCAGCTGGAACCTCGTGACCCAGTGGACATTAGACCCGAAAAACTC
>NW_005841991.1:510945-511559 GCF_000455745.1 Alligator sinensis
CTCCCATATATAGACTCTTGGGTTACAACTGTGATGAATCCCATTCCCCCATGGGTCCAAAAGTGTAAGGGAGAAATGTGTAAAATCTTGCTGGCAAAAGACACTGGGAAAAAGCCCCGAATCCTTGTCGATTCTGGTAGTGAGGGAGATCTGACTCAGGGATTAAGGCAGAGGGATAGACCACAGTCTCCGGCCAATAATGGCCCTTCAAGGGAGGAAACCTCGGAGAGTTCCCTGGAGACATCCCGGACTACCTCCAGCAGCCTGGGAGGAACTACCTCCAGCAGCCTGGGATCGGAAAGTCCAAAGAACTCCCCTGGGACGTCTCAATCAGACCTTAACCCTCTGAGAGGACAAAGAGAGGGAAGTCCAAGAAATTATCTAGCAACAGCCCCCCCCGCTTATTGGTCAGAAGAGAAGAACAGGCCCCAGGATCCGAACCCGGATCGTGACCCAGATTTTCCTTGGCCATCGGGTGAATGGCCCCCGGGTTGGTGTCCCGAGTACACAGAGGGATGGACACTGGCACCACCACCTCCACCACCACTACCACCACCTCCACCGTCACGCCGACCTATTCGTAGCTCCCGCAATGCCAATCCCCAATATAACTG
>NW_005841991.1:512390-513232 GCF_000455745.1 Alligator sinensis
GTGAAAACCTGAATTATACTGCAGCTGTCAATAAAACAGGGCTCAAATTACCAAACAGCCCTCCGGGCAGCCCAAACTGTGTCAAAAGCCAAAGGAATTGAGATTTTAGAGAATGTTGATTCATGTATATGGGCAGATGGCGTCTCCTGCAGGATTGGTATAAAACCTGAAAGCTGTAAACAAAAAAAATTTTAATAGATCATCCAATCCCCACACCATTCTGACCCAAGTTCCAGCAGATGCCAAGGTATTTTAAAGATGCTTTCTTCTCTATCCCGCTACATGAAGATAGTAAAAAATTGTTTACCTTTAAATGGGAAGATCTGAACACATATCATAAAACTCAATTGTTATGAACAGTACTGCCCCAGGGATTTGTCTCATCCCCACCCTATCTTTGGAACAGCTTTGCAAAAAGACTTGGAACACTGGAAAGAGAAACTCTCTGGGGTGGCATTACTACAATATGTTGATGATTTATTGATAGCAAGTCCCAATATACAGACAGGAAAAAGAGCGACCGAATCCTTGCTAAATACCCTGGGAAAGAAAGGATGTAAGGTGTCAAGAGAAAAAGCTCAAATTTGCCAACCAAAGGTTACATTTTTGGGATACGAGATTAAGAAGGGGGTTCGAGCCTTGAGTAAGGATCGAATCCAAGCAATACAGGATATGCCTGCCCCCAAAAACCCCAAAGAACTGCGAGCCTTTTTGGGCCTAACTGGGTTTTGTAGACTATGGATTCCTGACTATGGGGGAAAAGCCAGACCCCTATATGAGTCTCTCACTAAGGAAGGCATTGCCAATTGGAAGTGGACTAAGGAAAATCAGCATGCGTTTGA
>NW_005841991.1:514966-515249 GCF_000455745.1 Alligator sinensis
AAAATCTGAAATTTGGGAACATGTTATCGCCTTGCAGTCTGTTTTGTCTTCCCTACACAGGTTCGCTGCACCTTTCCAGAGTCTCCCGCTTGATGCACCGATCCACAACTTTAAACCAGGTAACCAAATCCTGGTACAGAAGTAAAAAAAAAATCCTCTTGCAGAAAGGAGAACACCAACTCCCAGGGTGTGGTCACTCCGGAAGCTGATAACACCCGGGAACAAAAAGCCAACAAGTGAAGGAGGGGTATATAAAAAGCTAAACTTGTCGAATTGTTGTGTT
>NW_005841991.1:515565-553622 GCF_000455745.1 Alligator sinensis
TGTAGTACAAATACATTAGATTTTAAACATAAGGCTTAAAATTAGACATGATGCTTTATTTTTGCAATATGCTTCTGTATTCAACATGGCTTGCTAACAGCTTCTGCATATAGGTTAAAAACAGCTTTACGCATAGAGTTTCACAATCGCACCTGTTCAATAACCTAGAATTACACGAAGATAAGGGGTTACTAAAGGGCATTGAGTTTACCACAGCTTCCCCAACACGCATGTGCCTTCATCTATCCCATAATAAGTTGAGTCTAACTTAAAAGGTCCTAACATCCTGTGGAAACTTAGACGTAACGATAAAATTGTGAAACTGACAATAGGTGTAAGACACACTACAGTTCTTTGTTTAGGTAAGCTATAAAAAACCCTCAGACAAAGACTGGGGGTCGACTCTGCTTTGGGTTACTTAACCCCTTTGTTGACCGATTGTGCAATCAATAAACTTATAATGGACTCAGCCTGAGTGTGACTCCCTCCTTGAGGTATTTGGGAAAGGCCTCCAGGGGCACGAAAACAATAGGTGTAAGACACACTACAGTTCTTTGTTTAGGTAAGCTATAAAAAACCCTCAGACAAAGACTGGGGGTCGACTCTGCTTTGGGTTACTTAACCCCTTTGTTGACCGATTGTGCAATCAATAAACTTATAATGGACTCAGCCTGAGTGTGACTCCCTCCTTGAGGTATTTGGGAAAGGCCTCCAGGGGCACGAAACTAGCAATTTGTGCAACACACGTAACAGATTAATAGCTGCAGTGTTCCAAGTTGCAACGTTGCAAACTACATTGGGATGTGGTTTAGTTTATGATGATGCAAACTCACTTAAACCCCCCAAAACTTGCATATGTGTAAAGTGTGACACCATTAAGCCACACAAAGGGAAATTTTCATGACATGTATATTGTCTGGGTGTCACATGTCCAAGCACCCAGGAAGCATCAGGTGGAGTTGCCCTAAGGCTGCTGGAATAGGCACAGACAGAACAGCAGCTCCCCATTTTAACTCATGGTACTTCACAGGAAGCACCATGAGTTATAATGATCCCCCAGACCCAAAAGACATTCACTGTTGGGTCCCAAGGGTTGGGGAATCGAGCTGTTGTTTAGAGCGGTTTTGAGCCTGCAGCCGCTGTCTCCTAGCAATGCTCCTTTCCCCTCGCAGCCCTGGCACTGTTTTCTGCATGGGAGAGGGGAAAAGGAGCTTGTTCTGGGGGTTGCCCAGCTGTGCTGGAGGGTGGGGTGGGTGGACTGGAGCCACCTCCCCCTCAAGGGGCTCCAATCCACCCACCCCATCCTCCAGCGCTGGCTGAAGACAACCCCAAACCAAACTCCCTCCATTCTCTTCCCCGCTCCCATTCTGAAGACAGCACCAGGAGCAGGGCTCAGCTCTGCTCCCAGCACGCTCTGCTCCCAGCCCCGCTCTGCTCCCAGCATGCACCAATACAACTTACTGAAGGTGCTCCACTTCAGAGTGTCTTCATCTGAACTCTCATGCAATGAGGGTTCACATTGTTGTGTGACTGGGCTCTTTTAAAGCACTCTGCAGCCATCCACTTGTGTTTGGTCACAATTGCAGAGCACTTTCAGGGGCCAGATCAGGCAAAAACTGTTACTTCTGTCTGCACCCAATGTCAGGCACTGTCCCAAGACCATGCTTTCTACAAGAACGTGTAATTACAAAGGTAGCTTAAAGCTACTTTCCCTTTGCCTCCAATCTTGCTCTAAGTGCAGCTCATTTTGACTGCAGCATCAGCATCGTGGTAGAAAATAAGGCTATTCCCTGAATTGAGTACTGAGGATCCTATATGTATCCCTAACACATTTGAAAAAGATATCTGAAAGATTATATTGCTCCTTTCAGTTCTGTTCCTGCAAAAAGCACAACCCCCAGAATTTCAAATATTTACATTTTATTTTTGTATGCCTAAAGAGAATATGCTAATTTATTATAAGAGTTATCATCACCACCTGAGAGTTCAACCGGTGCAATTACATAAGATGGCATTTCCTAATTGTAGCACCCCTCTGCACACAGTACCACACTTGTTATGCCAAGCTTTTAAACACTGGTTGTGCATCAGCCTCTCTCAATAGAAAGGTTATCACCATACTAATTTATTCAAACACTAAGCTCATGCAGGGTGTCATCTCCAATTCTTCTCCTGTAAAAGCAGCCTGCCATTAAACTGAATGTTGGATTTCACAATGGGATTCCTTGTTGCGTACAATAAAAATGCTACTAAAAGCACAGGGCCACAACCCTAAAGGTTGTACATCAGTGTTGCTTCACCAGCTTCAAGGAAGCAGTACTGATTTATACCAACTGTGGCCAGTTCTTCAACATGAACCAATGGGAAAAACTGAAAACAGGTTAGAAAAAGCTGGGTGCAAATTTACTTTTAACTCAGCATACCAAATCTATTGTTATGGAGCATATTTCTAAGGCACTATGACCAAAATCTCAGAATCAACAAAAGAAAAACAAAAAACAAAAACAAACTCCCGAAAACCTGTTGCTGATTTCTTGAATCAACAGGGAAAAAATGCTGCTCAAAGCATAGAGCACATCCTTTCTGACCAAACTAAAAACTTCCAAAATCAGGAGAACATTGGCCAAATAAATAAGTTACAAAAAAAGGAATTGTCAATACGGTAGTTTATTGGAAATGGGGTAGTCTCAATCAACTGTCTGAGATTAAACTCGTCAGCTGAGTATATTTTAATAAAGTGTGTTGACAATATTTCCACAGGTAGCAGATGTTCTGAAAAGCTGTCACTGGAATCAAGCAACATAGCATTGTTAATGGAGCTTGCTGTTTGAAATCCTCACCAAGTACCCTGAGCTGTAATGTGAATACCGAAACACAAATTGGTAGTATGGTATTTTCACATCCACATAGCATGTTAATTTGTTATTAATTGCTATTCCCAAACCAAATGAAGCTATCAAAAAAGACCCATGATCAGAAAAGGAATCCACAGACAAGCACAAAACAAACCCAGCAAAAACCATTAGCAAGGCCAGTAATTTAATAGGACCGCATACAGGGGACTGAATGGATTTGTTACATCAAGAGGTTGTTTGAAGCCCATAATTGTTTTATTTTTATAGCCAAGTATCAAGTGTTTTAAGTTTTCAGTTCAACAAAGGAAGCTGGCAAGAGGGACAAGTCACCCTCAGCAAGGTGCCAATCGTCAAACTAGGCCATTAACAAAGACAGAGTGCTAAAATAAAATACATGAAAAGGCTAACGGGGATCCACTCCCCCCTCCTTCCCTTCACCTAACAAGAGCAACCTTTTCCACAAATAAGGACTAATGAGTTGTAAAAGATGGTACAGGAACAAACACCACAGTATGTTAAATATTCCAGAAGGAATAAACAGCAAGCTGGCATATCTGTGTTTTTGGGGACTAATTTACGTGTAACCTCACTTCGCAGGAAATACAAAAAACAGAATGTAAACAGAAGGCAAAACTAAGGTACTGAATTAAGCAAGGCACTGGGTGGGGAAGAGAAAGAGGCAAACCAGCAAACATTTCAATGCAGAAAAATAACGAGGGCTAGATTTTTTTTTTTAGGAGACCTTTCACATGCAATAACAAAAACGCTGCAGAACAGAAAAAACACATTCCTAGCTTTGTTTAGATTTACTGAAAGAGGATCTGTTGAACCAAGCACCCCCCAGCCCTCCTGCAGAGCACAAATACAAGAAGGAAAATGACACTAACTCCAATATTTTTCCCATCTTCACAATATAATTAGGAACAGCAAAGAGCCAGTTGCTGTTAGTCAGTTTGTTCAGGGTTTTAATTGGCCCCCTTCAGCTTCTACTGTTACGTATGTAGGGCACCCAAGGCTGAGCCCTGAAGACATTTAAGGCCCGTCTTGCACAGAAAAAACTGTTACGTTAGACATAAACAAAAGAAGTGCTGGCCTGTAAATGGCTGACCTGGCATAACTGACAGCGGCAGATGCAGCAACATGAGAATGTTTCCAAAACATGTGAAGAGGAAGGGGGAAGAAATAGCTTTGGGTGAGAAAGAAACTTTTTTCCAGCTGTGGCACTTGAGACCCAAAAGGGTTTAAAACTATAAAGGAAGAGACATTCATTTTCATTTACACTGGAGATCTGGAGTTCACATGAAATGCAGTTAGAGATAAAATGGCCCTAAACCACTGCATTTCTATACCACCTTCCTTCTTTACCAAAATTATAACCTATGTATTAGTAACCTAGGTATTAATGAATTAGGTATTATCCCCATTTTACAGCATAGAGAAGTTGTGATTTGCCTAAGGTTATACAGTAAGTCCATGACATACAGAAATAGAAAACCCAAGTCTTACCATTTTTGGTCATAAGCTTAACCACAAGACAACCCTACCTTACTGTAATTACAGTTACTACATATGAAAAATGCTGAAAAGGCTCATTTTTTAACTTGATAAATCAATACACTGAACTTTTTAAGATGGTCTACATGCTAAGATTTCTGGGAAGTGAAAAACTAAACTTTGCACAAGACAGCCATTTTGTCCGAGTTCTCTAAAAAGGATCTGGAAAAAGGAAGACCACAGTGGTGTTACTGAGAAGCTCATATATGAGCTGAACAAATGGCAAGAAACCAGTCGGCAATTTTCCTCAGTAATAAGGAAACACTACAGCTGCCCAGGGTGGGTAGTCTGTTCTACAGAAGACAAGTCTTATTAATAACATAATTCTCTGAGTTTTGACTTTGGGTGATGAAACTTGCCGGACATAAAGCTCTAACTTTGCACAAATGGACCCTTCCAGTAGATATTGTACACTGGTATGAATTTTCATTATTGCATTTACACTCACATTTGCTGGGTATTAAACTTGAGCAATTAATTCAGTCCACTCACCAGATCAAATAATAAACAAACACCCTTACTTATTAGTGTAAATATATTTATGAATGAAATGCACAACAGAATGGGAAACTCCCTCAGACCATTATATTAAAGAAAGACTGTAATATGGATCTGAGAGAGCCAGGCACATTACAGCAGCAAAGCTATGGATCAGTGAGAGAGAGATGTAGTATTTACAACAGAACTGGGGAAAACTTGCTATGCAGCCGCATTTTTTACAGCTGTCTGAGCTCAGACCACTAAGTACAAGTTAGTATGGCTGTGCGAACCTTCAGTCCCTGATTTGATCCGGTGGGGATTCAGCCCGATTTGGTGCCTGAAACTCTGAATCTGAATGGAATCAGAGGACCCTTTAATCTCTCCAAATTGATTCAGACAAATTCAGCGATTCGGAAATAGATACGATTTTAAATGTTTTTTCTACATACCTCTAGGTAGCAGGGGCTCTGAACCTTGCAGTACTGGGGCAGATGCAGTGTCCCACAGAAGCACGGGGGGGCTCCCCAGCGCGCTCAGCAGCAGACCCGGAAGTGGACCAGAAGCACTTCCAGTCCGCTGCCTGGTGCACCGGGGAGCACGCGAGGGGGGGAGTCTGTGCCCCCCAGCTCGGCAACTGGTGCCTCCTGGGTCTGGGGGGGTAATGGGAGTCTCTCTGCAGCCAATTGCTGAGCTGGGGGTGCACTGGGAAGGGGGGGCGTCTCCCAGTGCACTCCCTGGCAGACCCGGAAGTACTTCCGGTCTACTTTTGGGTTCACTGCTGAGCACACTGGGGAGCCCCCCGTGCTCCTGTGGGACACTTCATGCACCCCAGCACTACAGCAATCACAAGCTGCATCTGCTACCTCAAGTTATGTAGAAAATAAACTTTTAAAGCTGTGCCTGTGTCTGAATCGCTGATTCGCCAAATCAGCATTGAATTTTCAGGTCTGGATTCGGCCAAATCTAAGCAGGGACAGTGATCCAAATCAACGGATCGAATCACTGTCCCCGATTTGGGCCTAATCTGAATCGAATAGGGCCCATTTTGCACAGTCCTACACGCTAGCACATAAAAGGCAAACCTCTCTCTCCCGTTAAGGTCATTTTCTCTTCAGTGCAAAACAGGCACTTGCAATACCAGGTGGGGCATGCACTTGCACCCAGGGAGGGCTATAAGTATTATGGTGGTTCCCTCTTGTTCAGATGCACTGAAAGGAAATAGGAATATGAGGCTCCTTTCATTTTTTAGCCCCAGCACAACAGCTTTGGCTTGACACATGGTGAATTTATTATTTTAAATCAGAAATTCATAACTTCTAGAAATGCTGAAAACTCTACATTTGTGAATTATAAAAGATGCTGCAATGGTATTTACGAAGAGTCTAGTCCCTGGTTTATCTTCAGAACAGGGGCTGCATAGTCCGTGGGAATACAGGCTTCTGCCAGCAACCTGCTTCATCCCAGTCCTGGAGGGACTGCTTCCTTGACTCGTTAAAATGCTAAGCCTGACAAGCCTGGGATCAATTAACCATGACCACAGTAGTGGTTTTTTAGGGTTTAGAAACTTGTCCAGTGGGCATTTCACTGCAACTACTAAGATGATTTTACAGTTTGCCAGATGGTAAACATAAACTCTGAAGAATATCTACATCAGTGATTTTCTTGAGATCCTTCCAAGGGTGATGTGGGGTGCCGCACAATGTTAGCACTGGTAGGTTTATAAACATGATTCAGAAGATTAACCAAAATATTTCAAATAGAAATTCACAGTTGTGGTCTTTCTGAGCTCTTTGCAACAGCAAAACTGCTCTTATTATTTTTCTGCAGTCAAAAAAAGTGAAAACTAAGAGCTGGCATTTTCCAAGGAGTGCCACAAGTCTACCCAGGAGTGCCTTGAGCCTAAAAAGGTTGAGAACCACTAACCTACACTTGGCTGGAAGTAACCACAATGAGCAGCATGCAGTTCACTTATTGAAACACCAGGACAAGATAGGTTTTTATTTTCATAATGTAGCAAGACATATAGCAAAATGCCTTCCTTTCACCTCTTTCCAGTCAATATGAACGTTTTTGCACTACTGTTCTAAGCGGCCCAACTAATGAAAGTTATATGAGTCTAAGTCCTATGGATCTGGCTACTGATTATCACCAAGTTTATACATCTCTCTAAAACACATTCTTAGGGTACTCCTTGTTTTTGACCCCCTTCTTGGCCAGTGGGACCCTACAACTTCCCCACCTGGATCCTGGAATCAGTGTCTGCAGCTCTCTTAAGTCATCAGTGTTTAGACATCTCCCTTGGATCCACCTGGCTACAGGAGTTCTGGTTTTCCAAGTGACCCATTAAAGCAGGGGTTTCAAACCCAAACAAGTCTGGGGTTTCTCCGTCCCAAGGCTGGATCTTGACTACAAGGCTCCATGTTGGCCAGATCCATACAAGGCAATAGGGCAAGCAGCAATAGTGGCCACAGGGGTTAACACAATCATTGCTCATCCCCCGCCAATGATAAGTCACCAACAGGGCTCTGTGCCTTGGGTGTCAGTGGCAGGTCTTACTCCTGAATTCCCAGTCTCTCTCCAGAACCCATAGATCCAAGCTGGATCTAACCTGTGGGCCCTAAGTTTGACACTCCTGTCTTAAGGAACAGTAAGTCCAAAAACAAGGGACACAAGAGGGGTGTCTAAATAAGACGCTAAAAGTGCAGTAGACTCTACTGAGCATTAGTGTCACCTAAAAGACATGCACTGGCATTACTGCACAGTAACACTGATTATGGAGCCTTAAGTTAGTACTACTACTGCTATTATTGGTAGTAATATTACTATTATTGTTATTACAGGTACTAACCTTAATGTGCCGTAAGGCGCATTAATGCATGTGTAGACATGCCCAGGCTTAGCAAAAGGAATTTCTTAACTGCAAATACTTGACTTAGGAGTTACAGATATATGGAAAACCAACAGTCCTGAAAATAACACACTTTTTCTAATCAGATCGTGCCCTGGTTCTGGTCTGCATCCATAAGCAAGGTAGTCTCCTCTTAGCTTACAAGTGGAAATGAAATGCCTGCTTGCTTAGATGTAAGACTCTCTCTGTATCATTTCTACCCATGTTCTTTGACTGAGGAGAGTAGGGAAAGGTACCCATCATACCACTATCAGCTCATGTTCAGAAAACAGACTGGCCAGACCTTTTATACCAACATCTCCAACTAGGATGAATGAATAAACCACAATGATGAAGTCCTCACTCCTTACAAAAGCTTATACTACACATCTCTGATTTAGCTGGTCTGTAAAAGGACAAATCTATCCTGCCTTCTGCCTGACATCAGACTAACATTACTTACTACCTCTCAATTTTATACTGTCATCTGAGGGATTCTGATTACTATTGGTGGGGGAGTATCTTTAAAGTACATGCTTCTAGAACTAAACTCAAGAATTAAAATAAAATCCTGCATACCTCTACCTTTACTAAACTAAACAGATCACCTTCTTCCTTACTCCCATTCAGCCATACTCAAATACTGTTCCTGGGACTTCATGAATTATGTTGCCATCTTACAACAGACTAGGGAACAGATGTTTGCATATCAAGCCAAGTTTTCAATAGCAGAACCAAGAACAATTTTAACACAGTCAAATGGGAATTTAAGGAAGTGTGTTAGTATCAATGTAGACTCTAAAAGTTCCTTTATAAAAAACAATTTTCCAGTTCAAAATTTATTCTCTTCTCTTGCTTCTGAGCAAATTTGCTCATTTTGCTGTTAAAAAAAATAAATCCTGTCAGCATTATAAGCAATGTCATTTGTTTGACCATGCCCCCTACTTAATCTTCATTAATTTCCTTGAAGTGAAACCAATTCATCACAGTTTATCATGATTTGTGTTCCCCTGTCCTTCAGTTAATATCAGTATAGCTCAAATTAATGCTCTAGTTTATTATATACTTTCATGAACATGACTTTTCCCATGAGAAATTCAGGTGGCTTTCTATTAGTACACAGAAAACAACGCAGTAAGAGATGGAGTAAATCTTGTCAAGTAACACTCATCCTTCCATATGCAAAGTACATAATTCCCATTAATTTAAAAAAGCAATTAAAAATGCTGCAGTGCAATTTGCAGGAAAGCTTTTCTCATGTTGTCGTTAACCTTCAGGGAAGAGAAAAAGAATATGAAAGAGTTGTATTGTTATTCTGATATGGAATTTGAATGCATCAATCCTTGCACAGCAAGATGAGAACATGCCTGCACATATTCTCATACAATACTAAAATTACAGTGTTCTCAGTTTTATTATGCACAAAATGCAGGCTTTAAAATACATCTCTGTATCACATGACATGCAGCTACCAAAGTCTTTCTGCTCAGACAGGAGTTCAGAATTTTTAAATGCAAATTTTATTTGAACTCTCCAAACCCCTGAATGTTCACATTTGTGTAAAAATTCCACACAAAGCAGCTCTCACAATGTTTCCAGCAAAGCTGGGAATAACATAAATCTGATGCTTCTACATGGAACCCAAAGGTGGGGTAGCTACAGGAAAAACCAGCAGCAGCATTATGGGAGAGTGAAATATTTCCAAACCATCAAAAAGACTAATCTCAATGGCAGGTTTAAAAAAGGGGGGTATTTTTTATAATCATCTGTCCCCCTCCATGTTTATGGTCACTGTGGTTCATCAATTAATTTTATATATTTGGCAGCATGTTTTTTTAACACAACCTCAGAATCAAGTGCAGCAAGCACTCTAGGCACTAGATCAGTGGTTCTCAAACTTTTTAGACTCGAGGCACCCCTTAGAAAATGCCAGCTCTTAGTTTTCACTCTTTTTTTGACTGCAGAAAAATAATAGAGCAGTTTTTCTGTTACAAAGAACTCAGAAAGACCATAATTATGGATTTCTATTTGAAATCTCTTTTGGGTTTACCTTCTGAATCATGTTTATAAACCTAACAGTGCTAACACTGTGCAGCACCCCACAGCACCCTTGAAAGGATCTCAAGGGACCTCAGGGTGCTATGGGTGCCTGGGTAAGAATCACTACGCTAGTTTCTACAGATTTTTGTTCCTGCTATACATGCAGGCACCACTAGTAAATAAGATTTTATATTTGATGGTTTTCTTACTATAGATGGCAGAAAGGAAAAATACAAATACTCTAGAAACAAGGAATGCTAAAAAAAGAAAAAAAAGAAAAATTGTAACAGGGGGTTAAGGCCCTGTTACCAAGAGGGAAGAGAAAGACTAGAAACTGAGCCTGGCCTTTTAAGACCAAGACCTTTTGTGCTAGCAAGGACCAGGTGCAGCCGAGTGGGCCACAGGACCCAAAAGTGGGGGAATGGCTGGGACAGATAAAAGCTCACCCAGCAGACAGGGAGAGGTCAGTAGGGCCCTGATTGTGGAGACGGCTCAATCACCCGCTTGGAGGTGAGATGGCCTTATTAGACCCTGCGAATAGCCCTGTAGGTAGGATGGCCATTGGTCCTGTTTTATACCCGTTTTAAATCCTTTGTCCCGTCCATTTCTGAATGAGGAACAGACTGCAAAAAGTCCTGTTTTACAGTTCACTGATGGAAATACATGTCAAGCAATTGTCCTCGTGATTCTATTGGTTGTGCCTAGAGGTAGGGTGGCGCACAGCCAGGAGGAGCAAGGTTCTGTGCCAGCCAGGGATGGAGGAAGGATGGGAAGTAACCTTTTTGTGGTGGCCCCACCCCTTGCTGCTGATTGGCCAAAGGGACCCACTGGCCAATCCTTGCCACTGAATGGCTGAGGAGAAGGTGGCTCTGCCCCTTGCCAATGATTGGCCGAAGGGGGCGGTGGTCCCACCCCTCACCAAGGGGATGTCCTGTATTCTGGGGAGCCATCAGTGGCCACCCTACCTGTAGGGGGAAACATTTTCTTGAAATTTTCCTTTTGTTATTGGCTTGTTAAACAGGAGGTCCAGAGGAGTGGACCCTAGAGATAGAACTGTGAGAAACCTTGAGGCAGGGAAGAAATTTAAGTTGAGGATTTTTTTTTTCTTTTTTGTTTGGTGGCCACCCAGTAGACTTGAAGTGGCTGTAAGAGATGTGGAGGCCACAGGACAGGGTGCCCCAACACCCTGCCTAACCTATTTCCCTATGAGGAAAATTAGCTCCACAGGTACAACAGCCCATAGGCCTGTTGTGGTGGCAGAAGGCATTGAGTGGAGTGGCTACAAAGCCTAAGATCTTGGGTTCTAGCTTGGGATCTCGGGTAGAAACCTGAGAGTAGCCCAGAGGCCAAGGCAAACAAACTGGGAGACAAACACTGAACATCAGAACTGAGAGACAGAGAAAAAGGAAGCCAGCAAGGTGATGGCTCAACCTGGATACCCTGGGGAGCCATCTGATATTGAGAGCCCTGCCAGGCAGTGAGACCCTACCTCAGGATTCCTCCCCTCTTCTGCTTCAAGCAGGGGTAAAACACCTTCCCAGATTAATACTTTTTCTAACAAATCATGGCAGGTGAGGACTGGGGGGCCTCTGAGCAGGCAGCAGTGACTATAACAGGACAGACGACCCCCAGGTCTTGTCGCACAAATATTCCTCCATGATGTCCATCTGGCTTAATACCCAACTACCCCTCTACTCCAACTCTCCACTGAAAGAAAAGTTTAGAGATTATGCTACAAAAATTGGAAGGACAGATAAAGGCTCAAAATTTCAGGTCCAATGTAATATCCAAAGACCTTTAAAATATACTGCCAGACAAAATTGGGCATTATCCCAAATAATGAAGCAATCCACTGACTTATGAAAACTCATGAGAGTGAACATTTGAAAACAGAGACTGTACCCAAGGCAGGACTCAATTTAATAGATTTGCAGCTTCCACCTTGTTACAGTAATGCGCTGGCACTCGTCCAGTTTTTGTCAGCGGCTGCATTATTAAACGTTACTTCATTCTGTGAAAGGTTCAGAAGCAGCCCTGCTTTTCTTTCTGAGCTTTGAAGGAACCATGTGGTATCAATGTAAAGAAATACAAGCTGCAGTAGGGCTCTGCAAATTCAAACACTGCAATTATTCATGGCTTTGTGCAAAGTCATCCTATACAGACAGTTTTGGGAGCTGTAGAGTGACTGTGTAGTTACAACAGGGGATAGAAACCAAGACTCCCACATCTCATTTCAGGCTGTTTCTGATTTACTGTATTATACTGGGCAAGTCAACCTCTGTGCTTCCATTATTTATTTTTAAATTAGGCATCATAATTACTTACAAGGCCTAAATAATGTGTTTGGAAAGTGATCCGAAATCCACAAATGAAAGGTGCTGCATATTTCCCAACTGTTCCTCTTCGTGGCAATAAAATATGTATTTCACAACTGTCTGACTGCATTGTCTTTATGAGGGCTGCCACCTTTCCAACATCATTTCTGAGAAGCAAGAAACCATGAACAGAAAACTAAGATCAATAGAATACAACACTGATGAAATAACACAGCTGTTGCAAGTAGTAACATCTATAGATAAGGTTACCCACAGCCTTTTTCCAATCATGTATAACTTTGTCATTTTTTCCCAGGTTGAATCTCTACTTAAACGGTATCTTGTTTTAAAGGAGAATGGAGGTAACAAAAAAACTCCTTTATTCAAAATGTAAGGAACTGCTAAACCGCTTTAGGTTTGAAAAATTGGACCTTAAAAATTTAACTCTAATTTCAGATTAATTGTAATGTTCGACTCAGACTTGGGAATTTCTCTCTAACCATTGCTGATGCACGATCTCTCTCAAACAGCATTCAGGAAAAGTTTTCTTTCTTTCTTTTACATGTTTTAAAATGTTTGCCTCAATGAATAACATTGTTACATTGCTAGTATTTATCCCATTTAGTACATGTATTATTCAATTCACGTATACCTATTAAAAATACAATGGATCAAGGAATTTTATAACAGATTACCATAAACATATACAAGACTACTGCCTTGTACTTGAATCCAAGATGTGGGGCTTCCCCCACTCCCTGTATGAGTAAAAAAATCTTGTCTTGGATTCAAGTAAATATGCTACACAAATTATCACAGACCTTTTGGTAACAACTTCATATTTAAGTATGAAAACAGCAGGTCTATTTTGTCACAACCCAAAGTTGTGGGTTTTTTTGTTTGTGCGCGCTTCGGCATCGCTAAATTGTGTTCCCGCTAAATTGCAGCTCTTTTGCACGGTGGAGCGTTCTGTTGCAATTAAGACCCCGCGTGCAGGAGCTTTTCCCGCCAGTTCTGTAGCCTTCTTTGCATCGTGCTTTTCTTTTGCATTATAGTGAGGCATGGTACAAGGAAGTTCCCGCCATTTGTATTAAGATTTCCGCCACATTATTGGCCGATCTTAATATAGGCACACGTGGCGGCTAGCTATTGGCTTGCTAGCCATACAAAAGGCTTGGGTAGTTTCCGCCCAAGTCGGAGAGAGAGAAAGCACGTGGAGTTCGGGAAAGGAGTGTGAGGATCTCTAAGCGCTGCTGATCCTCTCGAACCCAGCTTTTTCCTTAAGAGGGCAACAGAGGTTTAATTTGTCGAACCCACGGAGTCTTAACAGCTCTGGGGGACCTGGGAACCGAGTGTAACCCACGGAGATTCAGCTGCTCCGTGAACGAGAATTGTTGAACCCGCGGAGCCTAAACCGCTCCGGGGTCAGGAACCAAGTCTATTAGAGTCCTCCACCGAGAACTCAAGCGGAGCTGTGCCTGGAAAGCTGACCAGCCTACACCGTGACCACCTTGGGTGTAAGTAAATAATCTTTTCAATCAACCATTATGCCTCCGTGACTGATTCTAGCTCGAGCGTACCATACCGCGCCGCGGTTTTCTCCGGCCCTGCGTGCCCGGGCTGCTGGCCACAGTCTGTGTGCACAGAGACGGGCCCGGCTCGCCCCCGAGATCGGGAGCCGGCCCGCACATATTTAAAGCTTTATTTTGAACCCACTGGAACATTAACAGAAATAAGTTATTCTGTGGAAATTGCTGTGATAAATCTTCACTTAGTGATAAATTACTCCTCTAGAACGTCCACAATCTGTGATGATTATATTCAAATATATTATTTGATTATATTCATGTGTGTCTTTAAAATTAAATGTTATTTCTAACAATAATGGGTTTTCCTCAGTAGACCTTGGGTAAATGCAAGTGAAAACAGAGTAGAAGGTACTTAGGAATCAGAAGCTATATTAAAAAAATACAACAGTTGAAGAATCTGCTGCAAGGAATTATCTCTACATCTGGCCAAGCCAAGCAAGTCTGAACAAACTTCAAGAGCTGGTCCACAGCCAAGGCTTGTAGGCAACAATGATAAGGATATGACAAAGTCATATTCCAAATTGATATTTAGAGGATCCCACAGTCAACGAGAAGGCAAACTTTCTGAAATTAGAGAACAGCAGGGAGGAGCTAAGCATTTGGGTGGCTTCCCTAATAAAATGATCTGTGGTCAAGGACTGCTGCAAGCAATAGGCAGGGAAACTTCAGGATACCTGGGGAAAATGGCATCACTGCTACTAAGGGGCATCCCAGAAATTGTTGCAATCACCCTTCCCTCTATGGCACTGGAACAGAGTAAGCAGCAGGGTACAAAATAAGGCACTGAAAACAGGAATTGGGAAACATGTGATGGCCAGTAACACAGGTGACCACATAATATATATTTGTATATCTTTCTCTGTGTGTGTGTATAATATATATGTGTAACTAGATATTATATTTATAAAATATTATATATAAAATCAGTCACAATCTATACTATTATTAGAAGAAAACATCAAAAAGCAACTTTGGAACTACAAACAGACAATATGGCTAACTGAAGTACAATGCTTTACAAACTAGTTCAATAAAACAAAAACCATGCACAATGGGAATCAGAGGGCCTAATAAGTCTTCCTAGATCTGGGTGTCATGTCAAGGCAAGCATTTACCTCTTATGCAACAGCACATTTATTAAAACTTCTGGACTGGAAAGAAAGATTAACATTTGGGAAGGGAATGAGCTCAGAGTCCTTCAGAGGGATGGACTGAAACAAGATGACATCAACCTGGGCAAATACAATATTTGTAACATAGGGTCAATTAATATGTATCAATCATAATAAATGAGTTGCTGTTATGATTGGCTTTAATGTAACACAATCATGGGAGCAGAGGAAGTCTTATAGCAGGTCAGACCAGGGTTCAGGCCAGTTTGTAATTCTATCCTTAGCAGTGGCTGGTACCAGATAACTAATGGAAAAGGTAAGAAAGAACTGCATTAGGTACTTATGGAAAAAAACAGTCCATAGAAAATGTTTCTTCCTAATCCTTGTCAATCAGGGGAATGGCTTATGTCCTGAAGCATAACTGTTTAAGGATTCTCTTGTTAATATTCGCCATGCAAACTGTAGGTGCAAACTGTTCTCACTATTCATATAGGCTGAGATTTCAAAGGAGCCCAGAGTAGTTAGGCACCCAACTCCCACTGGCTCCTCTAAACTCTAACATAGTGACCTCCTCTCCCCACAAACAGCAATACCACCCTGTTAGTATGACAGACCGTTTTTATGAGACCAGTTTATTTTCATTTTCAGCAAAGCATGGCATACATTACTTTAAATAACAAAACCCAATGTTAGACATAGTGCCATCAACTCTAACTAAGCGGAGGTTTGGAACTTCCTCTGTATTACATTCCTACTTGATGCTTTTTTTTTTTTTTTTCTTATTCAGCCAGATAAATCTCTCCTTCCCCCAGTCACTTCTGGCACCACAGACAGACAGACTTGCATTTCCCTAGATTAGAAGATGATCTAGTGTGGCAGCTCAGGGCAGATTTCACACCTGAAGAAGGAATTTCTTCTAAGTGAGGTTGTTACTGTTGCCAGTAGAAGTGCCCTAGGACCCTGGTTCAATCAGTATGAGAAGATGGGGATAAGGGTGAGGCTGTGACTGATTTAACTGCAAATCCTATTACATATAAGGCAACCAGCTTGCCACTTCAGCAGCTTCCTGCCTGTAGATTTGCCTGCCTTCCAATTCTTGCTCCTCCTGGGATGAGAAAGGAAACCAAGCTAAGTCTTCCTGGACCCACCCCAAGTGGAAAATCTACATCACCCCCTACAGTGCACAAGGACTCTCATTCCCTTATTTCTACTGAATCAGTAATTTCTCACACTGAGTCACTGACTGAGACAATATACACCTTCCACTGGTGCGTTCCAAAATTTTGGTCTCGTTAGGAGCTTAGAGAGAATCAGGTCAATTCTGGCTCAAAATCTGGGTTTGGCAAGACCCACAGAAATGTCTCCATTTATTTATTTATTTTTTAATTTTTAATCAAGTGGAAAGTTTTTGAAACGAAATCATTCCATGCAGAGCTGCCAAGGTTTGAGCAACTGTGTGTGACACTTCTCATCATGGATGACAAGTTATTTTTTCCATCACAGACAGATGCTGGGGAGATCGGAGCTTATTCTCTGAATCCTTTAGAAGTGACAGCAGGAGGCTTGCAGGGAACAAGAGGCAATTTAGAAGAAACTATAGGTAACCATAGGAGTCTGCACAGGAATCTTCTGGACAGGAGGGTGCCTAGGGGGAGTTACAGTAGAAATCAGTGTAGATTTGCACCTTATGGACTAAGTTACAGTAAACAGCAAAGAACAATAAGTGAAGGAGCCTGGGATATTGAGAGCAAGCAGGAGACTTTCCCCATTGCAATCCTGCACCTCTTCAGTCAGATATATTCTGTTCTTGTCTGTTTAAAACTTTAACCCATCTCAACAACTTCCATCACTAATTTTGAGGGACACCACTCATTTTATCTCAAAATTACACCTACACTGCAAAAAGAATTTGGTGTTCCTGCACTTTTGTCTTAAAAATTATTTAACTCAGAAATAAGGGATCATACATTTGAGGTTATGTGAAGAGTTACTTACATTATAGGCAGACATACCCCACAACATTTCGTGTTTCCTCTATCAATAATATGGGTATCACTTATTTGGGGGAGGGGGTGTTTGTTTCTTTGTTTGTTTTAAACTCAGGAGTTTGGAAGGTATGATCCCTTAGCCATATGGTCCTTATCCAAAGGAAGGCATATCCTCCTCCCTCAGGAGGTAGGAAGGTATGGTCCTTACCATTCCATTACCTTTTTCTCCATTGTCTCCCAAAACTCCTGTGATCTCCTTAGCTTCTGGGTGTATCTAGCCTGCTGTGACTGTAACTGGTGTAGACATATCTGAGCCAGACAAGCCAGCTGCTGCCACAGCATGGAACTGTTTGTTGGCTGCAAAGCCCACATGAAAAGGTAGTTTAAATACTCAGGAGGGTTAGCTTTTGCTGTGCTCCATGCTACCAGGGCTGCCAGCAGTAACAGATGCAGATAGCATGATTTGCAGTCCATTTTTTAATGTAGGTGTAGAGGTGCCTTTAGTTTCCAGTTTACCCTTTTTAACTCTTCTTACGGCAGTAGGCTATTGCTACTCTCTTCTTCACTCACTTGCTGTCATGAGTTCCATGAAAGCTGCAACTTTACTGCAGTATCAAAGAAACTGCCTGCTTTTTAATCTGGTGGCACAGCAACCTCTAGCAGCCAGAACATATATTTTCCAAGAAAACCCTGTTTAGTTCCTGCAGCTTTCTGGATGCTTCAGAATCTACCAGAGCAGAAGGAACACAAAAGAATGATTTTTGGAACAGTGGCTGTTGTGCCATTTAACAAGTCTGTGCCTACTTATACTTGCAACCCAAGCTTTTCATCATAGCACTATCTCATGACAATCTGAAAATAAAACTGTCTGAAAACTGACCAATTTGTTTCTATTAGTAAAGCTAAGAAAAATGCACAGAAGTTAACAACAAGATACAACAGTGAACTAAATCAGAGTTTAATGCTTTCTTTAAAATTTAAAGTCCAAAAACATTGTCTGCAGCACAGGTAAGAGAATTGGTTTTATAACAAAAATATTTTTAGCCTGACAGCATCTCTAACTCTGTAAGTCTAAGACAGACAGTTTCTCATAAAAGCTGCTTCCATCAATTCTCATATTTTACAAGTTAACATAAGGAAAAGGTTCTTTTCCTTCAGCTTACAAACTGTGTCATAAAACAAATATAAGCTATTCAGGCACTTGTCTCATACACAGGTGGCAGTGTCTGAATCCTGTGACAAAAACAGAACAATGACATGTTTAAGAATATAGAGGACTTACAATGCCATTGCATTCTTTCTGCCTGTGGGCAACACCCTTTTTGCCTCCAGGTATTGCATAAAATAACTTGTTTTATCTATTGTTCTTCAAAGTGGCAGAACAAGGAAAAGGGCTTCCTCTCTCATTTTGCTTATTACCTCAGTAGTGTAAACAAAGATCTCTTTCATACTTTTATAACAGTAAATGACATCGCTGCATCTTTAATTATTGACTTTTGAACTAAAATAAACAATCTGCATGATACTTACAAATCTCTGGTCTTGTGGTTTAAATTTATAAATAGTAATTATTCACTTTTTATGAATTTAACAAGAACATGATTTGTTTCCAACTAGATTCTCCCACTTCTCATATTTAAAAACTTATTAAATCCATTTTTAAAGGGGGGGAAAAAAAACTAGCTTTCCTACAGTATGTACTACTGCATGTATTGAAAATTATCTTTCAATCCCTAGACTCAATCAACAGTAATAAAATCATAGCACTGGTCATATGTAAAGCACTCTGCTAACAACTAGGCTACAATTAGCTATCATTACCAATAATCCAGCATTAAGTGCAGTTACAATATACATATTTTGGTGTATTCAAATCAGTTGGCCAACTTGTTGAAACAATACTTAAGTCTTAAAAAAAAAACAAAAAAAAAAAACAACCAAAAACCACTACTCTAGCTTAGTAACTCCTCACACAAACCAAGCTGCTCTGAAGCCGATTAATACAGGCATTCGAGGATTTCCTCACCTCCAGGAGATTCTCGGGTGGCTACTACACCACCACCTTCTCTTGACTGCCATTGCAATGTGGAGTGAAAACTCCTTTTCACTTGGCTGATTCTCTGGCTGCCAAAATTGTGCCACAGAAGTGCTGGCAGCTGATATCTATTAGAATAACCTTTAGATTGCTTTAATTTATGTCAGAAAGCAGCCTACTGCAGAAAAACTCCAGAATCAGGGAAACACAAATATAGCTGACGAACAGCTTTGCATGGACCCCATGAACTGCACTGAAAACTCCGCAGGTGTGGACCTAAGGAAGCTAGTGGGGCAGATCTGGTATAAATTGTCAACGTACGAAGCTACACCGGCTGAGGATCTGCCCTACTAACTTAACATAAAGTTAAATGAACATACAGGATAACTTAAATAGATTACAAACTTGTCGTATTTGGAAAGTATACGAGCCTAACACAGTATCTAGAACAGCACTATACTGTGGAAAGGGTTGAGCTTTATCCATATTCCTTTACTTAGAACAGGGGTGGGCAAAATATGACCTGCCAAGGGATTTTATCTAGCCTGGCGTGTCCCTTGGCCCCATCTGGCCCAGGCACAGGGGGCATCCTGAGCCATGGTGCATGCAGCTGGTCCTACCATTCCCAATCATGCAACAGGGCTAGTGTGGCACGTCAGACAGACTCCACTTCATGGCAGCCCTTGCCAGTGTCACCACTGCTGTCAGACATGGCCCCACTGCCTGCACACCCTGGCCCATCCTCCCTGCACTCACTGCTGGGGGCCACAGATAGAGCAGAGTCTTCACTGAGGGCAGGGTGTGCTTGGTCAGGCAGATGAGATAGAGCAGTGGGCAGCAGCATCTGGGGGTGGGACAGGGAGGCAGGGCTGGGATCACAGGGCAATGAAAATACAGGGCTGAGGCCCAGGGCAGAGCCACAATCCTCTGTGATGGGCTGCAGTTCCAAGGGCAGAGGGATGCTGAGAGCAGGTTGGGGCTCTGCCCCGGCCCTGCACTGCCCCACAACAGCCCTGCCCGCCCATCTTGCTCCCAGATGCTGCACCCCGCTGCTTGTAGCCCCATCCCATCTGCCTAGCCGAGCACATCCTGCCTGTGGTGATCCCAGGACCGTCTGCATGGAGCTAGGGCTGAGATCACTGGGCAGTGACAGTACAAGGCCAAGCCCCAGGTAGAGCCACTTAGGGAGTTTTGGTGAGCTCTTGCAGGCCACAGTGGGGTCGGGGACAGGGGAGGAAGAGGAAAAGACCTGGTCCACAACAGCCCACCAGAACTCCCTAAGTGGCCCTCCAGGCCAAATAAATGCCCAGCCATGAGTTAGAAGTTGAGTCAAGCAAACTTCTAACCCATGAGTTAGAAGTTCACCTGGGATACTTTTAATAAACAAAAAAAGAAAGAAAAATTATTAGGAATAAAGTACTGAAAAGGATCACCTAGTCCTGTGCTATTGCAGTCAACCAGGTCAAATAATCCCTTTCACATATGAATCAAGCTCCATTTTAAAACTAGTTAGGTTTCTTGCCTCCTCCTCTCCTTACTGGAAGGCTGTTTCAGAGCTTCACTGCTCTGATGGGTTGAAACATTCCTCTTATTTCCAGTCTATATTATTCATAGCCAGATTATACCCATTTGTTTGTGAGCCAACATTGTCCTTTAATAGTCCTTCTGTCTCCTCAGTGTTTACTTTCTGAATGTATTTATAGAGAGCAATCATATCTGCTCTAAGCCTTCCTTTGCCTAGGTTAAACAAACTATGTTTTCTTGCTCTTTTCTTGTTAGACAGACTCACCGTTCCTCTGATTATCCTAGCAGGCCTTTACTGCACCTATTTCAGTTTGAATTCATTCTCTGTGAACATGGGTGACCAGAAATGTATACATAATGACTTACCAGTGCTTCAGTGGCATGAACACAACTCACCTGACAGATGCTAGGATTTCATTTGCCTTTTTTAAGTTCACATCACACTTGTAGTCCAGTCATGGTGCTGTAATACACAAATACACCTAGGTCTCTCCTCCACTGTCAATCTCAACTGATGAGCTTCCATCTCACAGCAAAAATTCTTATCAGCCCTTAGGCATGGCCTTGCACTTATATTTCTTTCCAGTTCTATTGACCTGGTCCTCAAGGTCATCCAATTCTTCTTTTAGAATACTCCTAACCGCTTCTGTATTGATGATGTCTCTCAATTCAAGATGGAGATTCATTTTCTCACTATATCCACTAGTAATCCTAACTAACCAAATGACAAAACTCAAGCATAGTCATGTTTTCTGCAACATATTTAGAGTTTCTACGTTTCATATTTATTTAAAGTAGGAAGTTTTTTCAAGGAAACAAATGCATCACTGCACAGTACAAATGTCCAGGCATTATTCAGCACAATTAAAATATTCTTTTAGAATGGGAAATTCTTAACATTTGAAATTTTCACTTTTTTGTCAACATAAATGAGATTTAATCTAATGTTTAGGGCTCCATTATTGCTTGCTCTTATGCAAGTGTTTAACTTTAAGCATGTGAATAGTCAGAAAGTTGAACAGCTGCATCAGTGTTTGCAGGATCTAAGCCTGGAGCAGAGAACTGAGATTTAAGATTCCTGGGGTTTTATTCCTGGCGCTGAACTCAACTCACTGTGTGACTTTTTGTATTTCACTTGAGGTTATTTTCCCCATCAGTAAATGAGGAATAATATTAACTCATCACAATGAGGTGTTGTGAGGCTTAATTAAATGTTTGTAAAGTGATTTGAAATCTTCACATGAAAGTTGCTATAAAAGGGAGTATTATTATTATTATTATTACTTACATCCTCTACCAGATTTTTACCAGTAAATATTTCTTTAGCCTTCATGCCTTATGTACTCTACGGTTCGGTGTTAGTCAGGGCTGTGTTTAAATACAGTTCTTGCTTATAAGGTGTTAAAAGGCTGCTCCTAGCCAGTGTAGACAGGGCCTACCTGTGTTATAAATAGTTTTATAAAACCAGTGCTATTGACAGATTTACCCAACCCCAGCAATCTACTGCATGTTTAAGCCCTCTCTTCACTGGTCAGGAAAACCACATTAGCACCTTCCTAGCAGTAAGTATGGAACTGCTTAACACTGTTAGAACTATAATGCAGACAGGACCTAAAACAGGAAAACCCAAAGAGAGTTCATTAAAACCTTCATCTCCCCTGAAACTGTCACTAAATGAGACCTACTGTATCTCATCCAGAACAGCCGACATGTATTTCCATTTTCATACTACCAAACCAAAGTGGAAGAGGGACAAATTCAAGTCTGTACCAAGAAAGCATACAAATGATATTTTAAAACTCACTATCAACACAATGTTTACAATTTTCTAGGCACTATTACACAAAAGCCAAAAACAATGTCTAGTGCATTAAGTGCTGTCATCTGAACACAAAAAAAAACTTAAAAAGGAAGGTGCTGTACCTAGCAAACCTTAGGGAGAAATTCTGCTCAGTTATACCAATGTAAACTTAAGGTAATTCTAGTGTTTCTAAATTCACACTTATGTGACTAAATGCAAATTCTAGATGTGTGTTACAATCCTTAATTTAAGAACTACACAAGGCGTCTTTCCTTCCCTTCATGCGCCAAGGTATTTAGCAAAATTTGCAGATTGTTGACAGAGGTGTTTCTACATGTAAAAGCACAAAATATTTGATGATGTTTTTCTGGGGCAGTGGTGCTCAATCTTTTTTGCCCAGTGGGCGGGATGAGTGGTGCCCAATCCCTCCACGGGCCAGGTCTGGCCGATGAACCCAGTCCACCACCCAGGCCAGGCGCAGTGGGGCCCCATCCAGCTGCAAAGAGTGGAAGTGGAGGGGATTGCCCAGTCCTGATCCAGCTGCATGGGGGAAGGGGGTTGGCCCAGCCCCAATCCAGATCTGCAGAGGGAGGGGCATGGCTCTACCCCACAGGGAGAAGGGGGCATGCCCCATCCCCAACCTAGCCAAGTAAGGGAAGGGGGAGTGGCGCAGCCCCAGGGGATGGTGGCAGGAGGGAGTATGAGCTGGCCCCGAATTAACTGCACAGGGGACAGTCCTAGGGGGAGGAGGTGGCATAGCTTGGCTCCAACCTGGCCACATAGAGGAAAGGGTCATGGCCTGGCCCCACGGGGTTTAGGATTTTGGCAGTGGAGAGGGGTGGCAGTATTGTGACTGCTCTCCCACCGCCAAAATTCCCGACCCATGGGGGAGCCCTGCAGACCAGATTCCAAGACTACGGGCTAAAGGTTGAGCATCCCTGTTCTGGGGTATGACACATCTCTCTCAAACTAACGATTCATCCTTGACCTTTCACACATTTTAAAACCAAATTATTATACTCTAATAATTATAATAATTGACTGTGTTCCATAACATAGGTTACAGAATGTCACTAATTAATTCCTGCACTGAGCACATAACTATACGAAGCACAACTCTTGGACATTTTGTTTTGCAGGAAAATCTATCATGCAGAAAGTTCCTCCTTTCTAAAATGGAGTAAAACCAGAATTTTTCTAAATTTCCCATAAAGCAATGGCCCCCAAAACGTAGTTTCAGACTAATGAGAAAAAATAAAATATATTTTGAGAAAAACACAAATATATTATCCCATATATATTGTATATGGAATATACATATTATAAAGTTTTACATAAACAATATAAAGTTTTACAAAAATGGAAACAAGAAGTTACTTGGAAATGAAAAATTAAGCATTATGTTCCTAAAGAGTGGAAATGGATGAACACATTATTAGAAATACTTCTGAAGTTAAATTTAATCTAAATTAACATGTTTCCATAGAATCTGACTTTGAATAAACCATCTTCTCTTCAGTGGCAAGTATGTTTTCAGAAAACCCATCCAGCTCTACTCCATGTACATTGTAAATTATTCCAATAGTAGTGGAGTCTCTGGGAAGTTTTTAAGGCCTGGGTTTCAAAGTATGGCAATCAAGTTCAGCAACCACATCTTTTCCCAGTCCAACTTGGCAAAAGATCTGATACTTAAGTGCACTTTTACACATGCCCTGGGAGAGAGAGAGAGAGAGTGGCGCAGAGCTGGGGGGGACAGGGGGTGGGGGGGTGGGGGGTGTGGGGGGGGGGGGAGAAGCGGGAGAGTGGCACTTTAATTAAAGCGGCTCTGAGAACCACTGCAACGTCTCATGTATCAGCGTCCCCATGCTTCCAAGTGACAGTGACGGCACTGGAATTAAAGCTCATTCAATGAGCTTTAGTTCAAGCACTCCCGCTGCCATTTTGAAGCTTGTAGTTGCCAATACACGAGACATGGGAGGCTGCTGGAGTGCGATAATTGCCAAGCTCCATCAGAATCTATTAATAGAATTGCTCCGATGCTCTGTAATTAGAGCCGAATTGAATCATTGTCCCCGAATCGGCCAAATTTGAAGCGAATACTGGCTGCTTTGCACAGGCCTACTACTAATCCTTTCAGTTTGGGTTGGGCAGAGCGGCAGCTCCCTAAACTGGGGAGTGGCAAGTTCCAACTTTAATCACATTGAGTCTGGGCCTGTTACAGTTTGAAACTTTAGAAAGTGGGCAGATCCCTAACTTTAAACATTTGTTTAAAAGTACACAGTAGAGGATGGGAGCAGGATAAAACTGGGACCACCAGCAAGGCAGGGGAAGACAGGATAAAAAATTTGATTGCAGGTATGATTCAATGACAAAAATTTCAGCTTACAGGAATGTGTGGGAATAGACTTCATTTATTTATTTATACTGATTAGGCAAAAAGCTGTTCCCAGTATGGAATTAAATTGGAATTAAGCTGCTGAGAACAGCAGTAAGACAAAATGCAGGGGAAAAAAAATGTCCGAGCAGTCCAGAGTATGAAGGGTTTTTGTAAAGCAGGATGGGAGAGCTTACAAAAACAGTCCCTGTCTACTGTTTTCCATTTTATACAAGCAGAAAGTTGTAAATACAGTTATTTGTTAATTATTTGCATCCAATTAAACTTGGTTAATATCCAGAGCAAGATGAATAGGGCTTCACTACCCCTAGCGTCCTTGCCTGAAAGTGATAGAGGGCTGAAAGTGCAAAAAGAATTAATATCCTTCACAGCATCCAAAAAAATAAAAATAATCTATTTGGTGATAACATTCGTTTGGTCTATCTGTAGCAAGTAAATGTGATCTTCCTGTTTTCAAAACCTTGTTCAAAATGTTGTCCCATATATTCAGAATGATTTTAGAACTCCTGTAAGCTTGTAGAACTTAATTTCACTGATAGATAAGACTATGAATCATCATTTGCTCAGCATCCTGCACTAGTAGATCCATAGAAGTACCCAAGCAAACGTTTCAAACAACTTGTTCCAGGTTTTTGGTCACAGGATGTGTGCCAAAATGCTAGTCATCTCCCACAGCATAGATCCTGGGCATAAGTAATTTAGCATTTAGTGAAGTCTGTCTGCCATTCAGGGAGGATCACCAATACCAGCCAATCATCTCTATTCTCACACTTGAGGATATAAAAGTACTGTTGCATGCTGAGAACTTGGCTCCCTTCATAGTAACAAAAACAATCAAAGTACTAGAGCAGTTAATCCCTGGAAGGCCTTGTGACCACATTCCTTGACATGTTTGATAAATATGGAAATAGAGAAAATGTTCTAACTTGTTAAACTCTTGATGTCTATTTAATACACTCCTTGGTCTCAACATGCACAGACTGCTACTTGGCATGCCACAAGAACCTTTACTCATCTTACTCATTAGACATACGTTGATAAGTGCGAGCTCCCCCTAAGAACAGGAACAAGCCATGCAGCTGTTCCTAAATAAATGTGTACCACAATACACAAAATGGGATTTTCTTTCTTGTGAAACAGGATGTCAACATACAAGAGGGACTATGTGCACATGTGTGTAGAATTGTAGCAGATGAAAAAACTAAATGATAATCTGATAATCTGAATGACAAGAGGTCTTTAAAAACAGCTAAGATTAAAATGTTTTGGATCATATAAAACACTGACCTCTAAATAGGGGTATTTACCCTAAATAAGGGTAAAATATCATAATGACACCACCACATTAAGAGGCAAATACTTTTGTTCATAAAACCTAAGCATTAAATATTACCAATTATACTCCATTATATAAATTGCTCATGATAGACCATGAGCCCATCCTGCAATCAACAAATCATCTGGTATACATGGAGAGCCTGCACATCACGTCTTCTTTCACCCATGTATTTCAGCTTTCAGAATATTACAGCATTTGTATGTTTTGCAGGACCTTTTCACCTCCCCAGAATGGCATTTATTGTTATTCTTAGCCCATAGTAAAACTGCAAGGAAATCAGACTGTTTCAGTAAAGGAAAGATGTGACATAAGAGAACCAATGAAAATTCTACTGCTTAAACCAGTGCTGTGAGATCCTTTCAATGGTGCAAACACCTACATGATTCAAAATGCAACATCCTTCAATGCAATATTATTTCCCTTAGGTGTGCAAACACCTATACATGATTTACAAGATAAACTCAGAGATTTCAAATACAACTTTCTGTTCCTACATGAACAGTGCCAAAAACATTCTAACCTGTTGTGGTCTTTCTGAGTTGTTTGCAATGGAAAAACAATAGAGAATTTTTCTATAGTCAAAAAACAAGTAAAAGGTAAAAGCTAGCATTTTCTGAGGAGTGCCTTGAGTCTAAAAAGGTTGAGAACCACTGTCTGCTAGCTTTGCTAAAGGAACATGTGCTTATACCAGTCATACAAAGTAAACTACCCTCCTTGTAGATTGTGTGTATTAATGGCTGGCTGTGCCAGCTGGCTTTCAGCTGAATTGCTTCAAAAACATAAGCCACAAAATGCATAGAAAATGTGTTTTTGACTGGTATTTGGCACATCCAGGTTGCTTCAATATGGAAGAATATTTTCCAGGGACAACCACAAAGATGGTGTTTTTGCAAGGATTACAGACATGTAATGGCTTTCACTAGCCCACAAAACCTACAAAGTAGGTCCAGTTTACAGAATGGGGGAAGGGTAAAAATTGCTAAGATTCTGTTTCTTTTCTGATTTATTTGTTAGAAAAGTGACATGATCCACTTTTTAGCTTCTCAAGGTTTAAGTTTTTCTTAGTTAAACTAACTTAGATATAGGTTTTACCATCTGAGTCTTGAGATACAAGTATCAAAGTTGTCCATTAAAAAAATAAACTGAAAACAAAAGCAGAACATTTACCTCTAAGAACTACAAAACTTGATATATTCCAATCTTCAGCACTTCTCTTTTTCCCCCATGTGCTCAAACCCGATCACTTGCAAACATGACTCTTTGTTACCAGCTTTCGAATGCACTAGTTTAAAAAAAAGATATTCTGACATACCCCTAACATATTAGGGAGAATTATACAGATTTATAACTGATGTATAAATTGTATTCAATTGTATGTTCTCAGCATGGAGAACAAAGCTAAGTGATTACCTTTCCAAAGTCTTCTGCATTATCTCATGGAAATGTTTGTTTCTAAATATAAATTTAATTTTCAGCGATAGGGAAAATGTACAAAACCAGATATTATTAATGCAAGATGTGGCATCTGGAAAAATTTAGACTGTCAAGTTTTATTCTAATACATAAAATAGTCTCTAAACACAATAAGGCTCAACAATGTGTGGATGTTTCAAATTTGGTAAAGCTGTGGTTATACAAACACATTTAAAGAAATTACCAGGTGAGCATACAATAATGACCAAGGTGGACGGCTTTGAGAGTTAGTGGTTTATTTCACTTGGGTAATATATAATACATTCAGCCGTTCCTACTCTGGTTATACAATATGGAGATCAGACAATTCTTTTATTTAAACTTCCCATTGCAATACTGGAAACCTAAACACAAGAGCACTATACTAGAATATGTAATAGCCCCAACATGGGTGACCAGTCCCACAAACCGGGGGGAAGGGGTCCCCCCATGGCTGATTCCACTGACCAGGGTGGGGGGGTACCCCCACAGCCAAACCCCGATCGGCCAGCACTTGCAAGGGGGGTACCAGCGCTCCTGCCTGCCCTCCCTGCCCATCACCTAAGAGGCTAGGGGGTCAGGGGGTGCACCCCCTACACATTGCCACTAAACCCCAAGGAACAGAAAGAAAAATGAGAGTGACCAGTCCATTTTCATCATGAAAGCTTGCAATGCGAAAGATTAATGGAGCACATACATGCTGTAAAAGGAGATTTTTTAAAAATTATTTCATTTAATTAACAACACAAACCCCACTGCGCTGTACTCCAGCTGCAGCATTGGTGAGACCGTAGCTGCAGTACTGCGTCCAATTCTGGGCACTGCGCTTCAACAAGGACATGGAAAAGCTTGAGAGGGTCCAGAGAAGGGCCACCGGTATGATCAGAGACTTGCATGACAAACCATATGAGGAAAGGCTGAGGGACCTGGGACTCTTCAGCCTGAAAAAAAGAAGGCTGAGAGGGGACTTGGTAGCATCTTACGACTACATCAGGGGCATACATCTAGGGCTTGGAGAACAACTGTTCACCAGGGCGCCCTTAGGGAAAACCAGGAGTAATGATCACAAACTCCTAGAAGACCACTTCAGGCTCAACATTAGGAAAAGCTTCTTCACAGCTAGGGTGGCCAGACTGTGGAATAAGCTCCCTCCAGAGATGGTGCAATCACCTACCTTGGAAATCTTCAAGAGGAGACTGGATGGTCACCTTGTTGGGGTCACCTGACCCCAGCTGTCTTTCCTGCTTGGTGCAGGGGGCCTGGACCCAATGATCTTCCAAGGTCCCTTCCAGCTTCACAATCTATGAATCTATTAATCTACTTGACGCCATACATAGACATGGGAAAACATGGGCTCTATTTATTATCCTATCTACAACAATGTACAACAAGTGAAGAGGAGGGGAAGAAGACAGAACTGTTAAGGCACTAAGATGATGTGATTATATATACTAGCTATGTACACAAGTTAATGTGCCAAACAATTTGAACATTTCTTACATGGGGAATTTTTATTTGTTCTTTTAATTATTAAGTACTTGCTATATCCTACAACTTTTTCCAAATTATTTGGCTGATTTCTTGAAAACAGCAAAATACTGTAGTGATTTAAAATGTATTAAATGCATATATTCCTATAGAGTGTCTGTAAATACCATATCATTAATATCAACAGATCCACCAGTACTGCAGAACATACAGAGCTACCATTGCACAGTTAAAAATAAAACTAAAAACAGAAATAAAAATATAAAAAGTTAAACTTATGAACTTAGCTCTGCAGGAGTGCAAAAAAGATGTAGTGCTGAGAACAGGATTTGGTTTAGGATAAAAGGCAGAGAAAAGGAACAGAGATCAAAGACATGCTATTTCAGAGGGCAAGTGAGGATCCACAGGGCTTGCCATCTATAATTCCGGCACACAATCTAGCAAAGATTGCTAAAATTAGAATACTTTTAAAAAAATATATTTTAAAGCTATTTTTCTACTTCATATGACCCAGATGTAGACTACAAGGACAGGCAAGATTCTCTGTTGGTCACCTGATAATCTCCATAGATCTTTCAGCTGGAGCACAGCAGGGTGGCTTCCTGATACACAGGTTAAGTATGCAGGCCCCACCATGGAATAAGTAGTGAAGCAACCTTCAGTCCCCAGCCACAGAGGGTGGTTGTCACAGCTTTAGGTTTATAAAAGCTCTCACAACTGAAACAAACATATACACACAATATAAATGCAATAGCTGAAACCCACAAAACATTTGTGATTACATTTTTATGGCAAAAGTATTTCTTTAAATACATGATTTTTAGTTATCCTTTGACTGAATACTTTAATGGAACCAAAACTTCTCACCCTCGAAAAAGTTACATAAAGCTGTCCATGTCTAAACACAGGCTTAGGAACAGAAATACATATTTTGTCAAAAGTATAACTTTCTGACTCATTTATAGTCATAGAATAAGAGGGCCCTTGTACACGTGACTAAAGGCTCTGATACACGCTTATTCTGTCTGTCTGGAGCACTCTGGTTGTTTGTTTCAGTAAGCATTGTAATCAGCTGCCGAGACAACCAATCAGAGTGCTCTGGACAGATGCAGTAAGCCTATTATTATTAAAGATATGTAACTATGCATATGTGCATGCACGTGGACACACATATACAAGAGTCTTAGATGCACAGCAGGACCATTTATCTAATTTCTTACTCATTCTCCTTTCCTGAATGCTTGGAAACAAACTACAGTAGCAATTCCTCCCTCCCATCCCACAGCGGTTCTGTTCTTGGAAGAGCCTTCCAAGCCTGTATGAGACTGTATGATGCAGTTGTCTGTGATACCAGGATACTAGGGAAACTAGGAGGTCCCCTCCAGTTCTACGTCACATGTTCCCCCGCCCCACTGATCCTCTCTGGATTGCACACATTTATACACTGTATATATGTGCATTTGTTTCAGTTGTGAGAGTTATGTAGACCTAAAATTGCAACAACCAACATCTGTAGTTGGGGAATCTCCAAATATATTGTTCCTCTAATATCTATATTGCCTTGAACTCCAGCCTTATTATTTGAGGTACTCAATAGCTCGCAATTTATTTTGCAGGATAGTAATTGGATTAAAATTCGAACCACTGTCTTATTACCCTCCCATGGATTTTATCCACATTGCCTCTTCTGAAAGAGTCCCAGGGTATAGACACACCCAAGTAACAGCAAAAATGGATTTGGAAATGATATGAGTCATCCCAGATCCCAGATGTATCCTAAAAAATGAGGAATAATAATTGAATCCAGAAGAGCTGTTTAAAGAGATGGAATTTACAAGGACTATAAAATCCTCTTGCTTTAGGGCGTAAGCTCATTGCTGGTTGAAACCAGGATGATAGCTCTCTAAAAGGTATGGCATACCCTAGTATGGCTTCATTACATGCATTCTACATGTTATAGTCTTTCCTATGAAGTATCAAATGTGGTGCTTTGTTTTTTAAAAGTAGACTGTTCCATGAATCAGGTTCAATATAAATACCAACATAAAAAACTCAAACTACAATACTTTTCATGATAACTGATTAAATTCAAATATTATCAGTGGATTAGCGCTTTTGGATGAGAAATACATTATGAGTGCTTCTGAATTTTAAAGAAATAATTATCTTGTTTTATAGAAAATTTTGCAACAAAGAACAGATAAGGAAAATTAACAAGAGACAACAACAAATATATGTCAAAATATCTGAATAAAATGACCTTACATTTCTCCATCCAGAGTAAAGAAAGTATAAACAAGGAAGAGTTTGAGTAAGACAGAAAAGTTCCAGTTAAGTAAAATCTAGCACTACTGCTTCCCAGTGTTAAGCAAAAGCAAAAAGGAACAAAATGACTAATTTTCTTATTTCATTCTAAATGCTCACACCATCAGTTTTTTGATATTTGGAAAGAAAGCTGGAAGCACCTTTTCTATTCCTTTCCATGCCTTGGGAATGTGGACATTGCTTTACTGCTAGAATGCATTTGATTGTTTACACTAAAATAGCTACCCTTAGGACTTGCCAGATCTAGTGTTAGGATTATATAAATATAATCAAGGAAAAAAATTTAGCTGGACTTTTTGTTTTTAATAAAAAGATAATTTAATTGCCAGAGTTACATCCCTGGAGACTAAGACTAAAGGTTCTATGTTTAACATATCTGGTACAGCACAGGCAGTTTTAAATTAAAACTACCTGGCATCTCCCTGACTCTCCCAACCCTTTTCTAAAGGGAGTGGCTCCAGAAGCTAGAAGAAAGTTCAGATTTAATGACCAAATCAGCCTTTAGCTCTGCAAGGGAGGTTACCAGCTATTGCCTATTTCATCAGGGTTTTTTTGATGTAGACACTTGTCCAGTATGTAACCGACAGAGACCATATAATGTAAAGTTGGCTATGGTACAAATGACTTCCAAAAAGAGTTCAGAGTTGTCTTGCTGTATGTATACTGACTCTCACACAGGAAACAAGAATCAGCTGCAGTCTGAGAAAGAGAGAGTCAGGACAGATTACCATTCTATCAATACTACATTTATTTTATTTCTTTTTGTTATTTAAGAAGTTACTCTAAAATCTGCCTCAGCCATCACTGAAGTATACGCAATACCCAAAGGCACATCAGGAAATGCTAATGAATCCTGAAAAACTGCCATCACATTACAAATATTTAAGGAAAATACAGCTGATACCAAAAGTAAAAGATACAGCTTATGTGAGGCCACTACATAATATGTTATGTTATGATATGTTATCCACCAATGAAATCTGGAAAAGGTTTTCACAGCTATTTGTTAAAATGTACTTGGAAGTCACAGAGGCCAGTAAAATGAAAGTAAACATGTATGAATATAGATTCATATATGAATATGAAAGTAAAATGAAAGTATCTGTCTACCCACCCACCTACAAATATATACATACTGCTGTTGATAGCTATTAGGTATGATGCATTCCATGTTGAGGTTGGCAGTGATGAGGGGAGAGTTGTGAAGTAGCAATGAAAGAGCTGGACTATTATTGTATCCCTAGAAAAATAGTATCCATGAACAATAAATTTTCCAAATAAGGAGCCAGAAGCTTATGAATCTGGAATACTACAAGAAATTCATCATTACATCCTAGTAAAAAAGACATGTAAAAGGAGGTTCACAAAGCTTCACAACTGAAAACAACAGTCAAGCAAGGAAAAGATATACAGGAAACAAAGACAAAGTTCAAAAAACACCCCAGCAAAAAAGGAACAATGTCAGGGATGTGGCAACTGCATAACTATGGGCAACCTCTAGAATTCAGGTAAGCATACAGAAAATATTATAAGCCCAGTTACTTCACAAAAGTGCAGGAAGAGCAAGAAAACACATGGATCCAGATTCCAAAAAGCAAAGGGAAAGTGTTTTTCCTAACCACAAATTAATGGTTGCTGAAACTATTTAATAACAACATACCTGTAGAAAACAAGAGACAAAATTAGAAGTGAACAGAACCTTAAATAGCCTACTCTTATTTAAAAGAAGAAGAAAGAAAGGTATAAAGCATGAAAAAAAAATCAAGGATAAAAATGAACACTACAAATTCCAGTTTGTGGTCTATGTAAACTCTCACTGTGGACAAAAGACAGAACAACAAAAACAAAGGCTCTGGTAGTACCATCAAGATACCCAGTTAGTATTGGCTTCACATCCACTGAAGTATTTGTCCTAGAAAAGAGGGCATAACCTGGTGAGAACAGACCATCTCAACAGGAAGGTAGAGAATCATAGAAAATGAGGGTTGGAAAGGACTACAGGAGGTCATCTAGTCCAACCCCTGTTCAAAGCAGGAACATCCTCAACTAGATTATCACAGCCAAGGCTTTGTCTATCCAGGTCTTAAACATCTCCAAAGATGGAGATTCCACCACCCCTCTAGGTAACCTGTTCCAGTGTTTTATTAGTGAGGAAATACTTCCCAATATCTAACCTAAACTTCCCGTGCTGCAACTTGAGACCATTGCTCCTTGTTCTGTCATCTGCCACCACTGAAAACAGTTTAGCTCCATCATCTTTGAACCCTCACTTCAGGTAGTTGAAGACTGCTATTAAATCCTCTCTCAGTCTTGTCTTCTCTAGACTAAATAAGCACAGTTCCCTCAGCCTCTCCTCAGAAGTCATGTGCCCCAGCCCTGAACCATTTTTGCTGCCCTCCGCTAAACTCTCTCCAATTTATCCACACCCTTTCTGGAGTACTGTGCCCAAAACTGAGCACAGTACTCCAGATGTAGCTTCATCAGTGTTGAACACAGGAGAATAATCACTTTCCTTGACCTGCTGGCAACATACCTACCAATGCAGCCCAGTATGCCATTAGCCTTCTTGGCAAAAGAGCATGATGTTGGTTTATATTCAGCTTATTATCCACTGTAACCCCCAGGTCCTTTACTAAAGAGCTGCAGCCCCCAGCCTGTAGTGGTCTGAATCCTAGCCCTACACTCCAGTATATCTACTACTCCCCCAGCTTGGTGTTATCTGCAAGCTTGCTGAGGGTGCACTCTATGCCCATCTTCCAGGTTGCTGATGATGATATTGAACAAAACCAGCTCCAGGACCACCCCTCCACTTGATCCTGTCGGCCATCTAGACCTGGAGCCATTGATTGCTAGGGGTGTGAGAAACGGGCCGCATTCGATTCAGATTCAGCCCGAATCAGGGACAGTGATTCGATTAGTTGATTCAGATCACTGTCCACGATTTGATTCAGCCAAATCCGAAGATTTGGTGCCAATTCAGAGAATCAGTGATTCAGCCATAGACACAGCTTTAAATGTTTTTTTCTACATACCTCAAGGTACCAGGCGTGGCTCGTGAATGCTGCGATGGTGGGGTGGAGTTCAGGCTCCTGAGGAAAGGAAAGATGTAGAGCAGCAGAGTAAGGACCCTGGACTTCAGAAAAGCAGACTTTGATTCGCTCAGGGAATTAATGGGTAGGATCCCTGGGAAGCCAGACTGAGGGGGAGAGGAGTCCAGGAGAGCCAGCTGTACTTTAAACAAGCTGTACGGAGAGCGCAGGAACAAACCATCCTGATGTGCAGGAAGACTAGCAAGTATGGCAGAAGACCAGCTTGGCTTAGCAAGGAACGCTTCAGTAAACCAAATCACAAAAAGGAAGCTTATAAGAAGTGGAAACTTGGACAAACAACTAGGGAGGAGTATAAGAGTATTGCTTGGGCATACAGGCATGAAGTCAAGATGGTCTAAGTGCAATTGGAGTTGCAGCTAGCAAGGGATGTAAAGGGCAACAAGAAGGGTTTCTACAAGTATGGCGGTATCAGGAGGAAGAACAGGGAAAGTACGAGTCCCTTATTGAATGGAGGGGGCAACCTAGTGACAGAGGATGCAGAAAAGGCTCAAGTGCTCAATGCCTTTTTCACCTCAGTCTTTCGAGACAAGGTCAGCTCCCAGACTACTGCACCTGGCAGCAGAGTTTGGAGGGGAGGTGAACAGCCAACAGAGGTAAAAGAACAGGTTAGGTACTATATAGAAAAGCTGGACATGTACAAGTCTCTGGGGCCAGATGGGATATATTTGAGGGTGCTAAGAGAGTTGGCTGATGTGATTGCAGAGCCGCTGGCCACCATCTTCGAAAACTTACGGTGATCAGGAGAGGTCCCGGATGACTGGAAAAGGGCAAACACAGTGCCCATATTTAACAAAGGGAAAAAAGGAGGATACAGGGAACTACAGACCTGTCAGCCTCAACTTAGTCCCTGGAAAAATCATTGAGCAGATCCTAAAGGAATCATTTTCTAAGCACTTGGAGGAGAAGAAAGTGATTAGGAATAGTCAACATGAATTCACCAAGGGTAAGTCACGCCTGACCAACCTGATTGCCTTCTGTGATGAGATGACTGGCTCTGTCGATACAGGGAGACCAGTGGATGTGGTATACCTTTATTTTAGCAAGGTTTTTTATATGGTCTCCCACAATATTCTCACAGGCAATATGGGCTGGATGCACAGACTGTAAGGTGGATCGAAAACTACCTGGAGTATCAGGCTCAGACAGTAGTAATCAATAGGACTGTGCAAAGCTTTGGTACCCAATGATTAAATTTGGCGGAGATTCGGCCCAATTTGGTGGCCAAATCTCTGAATCTAAATTGAATCAGGAGACCCTTTAATCTCTCCGAATCGAATCGGAACCCTCTGAATCAATTCGGAGAGATTTGGAAAGATTTGGCGCTTCGGACATAGACACAGCTTTAAGCGTTTTTTCTACATACCTCAAGGTAGCAGGTGGCTCGTGAATGCTACGATGGTGGGGCGGATGAAACGTGCGTGGCAGTGAACCTAGAAGTGGACGAGAATTACTTCCGGTCTACTTCTGGGTACATCAAAGAGTGTGCCGGGGGCCCCCCCCACACCTCCCCAGCTTGACAATTGGCCGCAGGGGGACCCCAGGTGCCCCCCAGACCCAGGAGGCACCAGTTACCAAGCGGGAGGGCATGGGGAGCCCCCCCAGCATGCTCCCCGATAGACCCAGAACTGCTTCTGGTCCACTTCCAGGTCTGCTGCTGAGTGTGCTGGGAACCCCGCTCACTCCTGTGGGATGCTCCATCCACCCCACCATCGCAGCATTCACGAACCACCTGCTACCTTGAGGTATCTAGAAAAAAACGTTCAAATCTGTGTTTGTCTGAATTGCCACATCTTTCTGAATCAATTTGGAGGGTTCCAATTCAATTCAGAGAGATTAAAGGGTCTCCTGATTCAATTCATATTTGGAGATTTGGCCACCGAAACAGACCAATTCTCTGCTGAATCAAATCAGGGACCAAAGCTTCACACAGCCCTACAACTTACCTAAGAAAACTGCTTCATAATGACAGAGAATGGACAAGGAGCACAAAAAGGTTCAATAATTTACATGAGATATGGACATCAAACAGCAGTGTTGCGATTCTTTACCTATCAAGAGACAACGTTTTCAGTACATACTTCAACAGTGGGGAATGAAAGGTGTATTGCTGCAAAGTTCTGAGACTTAATAGCTCCTGTAACACTCACTGAAAGAACTGTAAGAGTGAGAAAGACACTGTACAAATTGAAAAATGTATGCTAAGCTTTGCATATGTCTGTAGGAAATTTATACTAATTTCAAAGCTGAAACTGAACCCAAATCACCAACTAGGATGCACAGCAACACCGCTAAGGATATAATAATTACTTTTGGAAGCAGAAAGGCAAATTACTCCAGATTTCCAGCCACATTATCACCTGGAAATTGTAGACATGATCTCAAGAACATATATTCTGGTGGAAGACATGCACAGTAATAGAACGTGCAAATAAGATAAAAAATATCACTTTGTATCATATGGGTTGGGCTGGAAAGAGTAATTCCTAGGGAAATAATGTAGTCTATAATAAGTACTGAAAGGAGAACTCAACATTTTTGGCCTCTGTAATCCCAAATTTAAAATGAGTTTTGAGTGGTTTCAGGAACGTTAATGAAAGGTACCCAAATAAATAGGTCCCACAATAATAAGTAGGAAAATATAGATGATACTAATTTAAAGGTACTCTTCAGGTATTAAGTAAAAGCCAAAGAAATTATATCCTCTCCACAGATGAACAGATATATTGATTTCGAGTTCAGAAATCATAGTTATCCGAAGTGAAGAGAGTCCCAAATTAACATGTGAGTAATCAGAAAACCAGTGGGGTAAAGATACAACTAAGTGGCTTGCCAAGTATAAGAGAACTGCCTGACCATAGTGGATGAATTTAGCAAACCTGGAGAATGTTTGACACTCAAAAAAACCCTACAACTTCAGTTATGACCATGCTTGCTCAATCCATGTTATGTAAATCACAGCCCTTGGAATTTCAGGAAAGGAAAACGGACCGCCACTAAAGAAGACAGACTCTTAAGACTCGGCTAAAATTCCTCTATTTCCGTAGAAGACACCTCTTACTCACAAGCAAACATATCAGCATAAGCAGAGCTGACAGACAACTGATGTAAAACATGATTTGCTTTTAGAACTATTGCTCTACAGTGCAAAAACCAAGCAATGTGGAAAATTACTGACAGAACTTCTGTATAGCAGAAGTACGTACACTTATATACATATATACTATCATATAAAACATAATCCAAGGATGACAAACTGCAAGCTGGTAAAGAAGCTTCACACTTGCAAAGAATTCCTTTGTGCAAGAGGAATGACATGTCAGTCAGTCTTCATGCTTGAGATGAAGGCAGTCTTCTAGGGTATGTCTACACTATAGTCACAGCAGCACAGCGTGCAAAACAAGTGCAAAAATACAACAGACATTAAGAGCATAGTTCAAAAACACAAACTATTAGCATGGTAAGACATACTGATCAGAACAAGCTGCATTTCTTCTAAGTAATGACATCTCATGTATATTCAGCGGCTGCAGAAAGTAGAAACATTTTAGGAAAGAAGTGTAAGTATTTGCTTAAATGCACCTGAGAACACGACTGAAAGCACAAAGGAGCATCTAACAGAAAAAAGCAAAGGGAGGACAAATAATCTGGGGAAATAAGAGGCAAGGACTGGTCCAGAGTGGCTGAACAAACTATTAAAGACATTGGATAATAGTAGAGGTGCACTGATGCATCAGTTCACATAGGCAACGCATGGGAGGACATGGGGGG
>NW_005841991.1:553653-556514 GCF_000455745.1 Alligator sinensis
GGGGGGGCACATACCTGCCCTGAGACCGTGCGCTCTGGCTAGTAGGGGGCATGGAAAGTGCTCGTGTCTCACGCAGGAGCGCTGGCACTTCTGCCGTTGCCATGCCACTCATGTGCTTGGCAACTGGCCGCTGGAGGACCTCCCCCCTAGTCGTGCCCCCCACACTTGGGAGGCACCAGTTGCCCATGTTGGTCTGATATTGGATCGGAACTGATATAAAGCAAATTGACTGTATTGGAAATCAGTTTTTTTTGCCTGATGTGGCTGATAATTTTGTCGATAAATGCCCTGTGCATGCGTGCAGCCACAGCACAGTACATAGCTGGTGAGGAGCACAGACTAGCAGAACCAAGAGCTGCATCCAACTGGTAAGTCTGTTGTGGTGGAAGGGAAAGGGGGAGGGAAGGGGTGTGGGAGGGGCAAATCAAGGCCCCCACAGTGAGAGAGGGAGTGGAGCTGGGGCTGCGGTAGGCACTGCCCAGCCAGGGCAGGGCAGGGTGCAGGACGGAGCCACAAGAGTTTTGTCCAGGGGGTGGGGCCATCACCACCGCTGCACGCACCCCAGGAGGGCATGGGGGACATGTGCCACTGGATCAGCACAGGGTGGGGCAGGCTGGGCCAGGCTGTGCTTAGGGCAGGCAGTAGTGGCACTGGGAGGTAAGGCTGGGAGGCTACGGCAAATTTTGGGGTGTCTGCAGCTCCCCTCCCAGAGCCATGACTGCCCGCCCCGAGCACAGCTCGGTGCAACCCTGGGCCCAGCCCCACAGATCTGTGTCACAGTGCCCTTCCGGGGTGCACGCAGCGGTGGGTGCTGCCCCTCCACCCCATGTCCCCCAGATGAGCTGTGGCTCCATCTCACACCCTGCCCCACCCCAGCTGGGCAGTGCCTGCCCCAGCCCCACTCCCTCCCTCACTGAAGGGGCCTCAATCTGCCCCCCCCCACTCCTTTCCTCCCCCTTCCCTTTCCACCACAACAGACTTACCAGCCGGACACCGTACTGCAAGCTGCTGGACTGTATATCAGAAATTGGATTGGTATCAGTCGGTATGCCTCCTTAAAAGTCAGCTAATGGTATCAGCCCCAAAATCTCTATCAGTACACCCCTAGATAATAGACAGTGTAAATAATCACAGCTCCATTAAAGTCAATAGAACTATGAAAACCCTCACAGAGGATAAGGCTAACTGGTCTGTCTAAAAATAGTTTGCTTTACAACCAGGAAACAGATGAAACAACCAAAAGACTGATTGAGGCTTACTGATACTATAATAACATAAGAGCTGATAAGTCACTTGATAAAATGGAGGTAAGGTTAAAAGTAATATCAGCAACTTAGGGTATATCTTCACTGCAAAGTTAACCCGATCTATTACCAATGTTTTAGCCCAAACATGCCTCCAGCACAGTTTGATTACCTGAGTCCAACAAGGATCAATTTTCTCATTTTCAATACATAAATAAAGCAACTGGGAACTTTTTAAGATATAAGGGACTCAAGCATCAGTACAAGGCAATGATCCTGTCTCATAGGTCATGGTTCCCAAGAATCAGTACAAGGCAATGATGCACAGCTCTACCTACTCTCCACCATGTACAACCTCATCGGTATTAATCAAATTGACTCAGTGCTTAGATGAGATCAGCTCTTGGATGAAGAACAGCTGGCTGAAGTTGAACCTGAATAAGATAGATGTGATGTTGATGGGATCAGGAAAACATTTTTGAAGAGATAACATCCACAATTGGTGAATCCTGGACACAGGCACACAAACAAGTTTCCATGAGGTAAAGGGACAGCAGGGCTGTACATCATAGCAGTTGCTCCAAGATAACGTCTTCATCATAAGACGTCGAGTGGGTAAGGTAACTAGTAGGGTGAAAGTGCTAGACTTTAGGAAAGGTGATTTCAATGAACTCAGGCGTTTAGTCAAGGACGCACTGCAGAGTAAGAGTTTTGAAGAGATGGGAGCCCAGGAAGGGTGGCTGTGCCTTAAGGAAATGATCCTTCAGGCACAGAGGGAGACGATCCCGATGCGGGGAAAAAGGGGGAAAGGGGCCAAGAGGCTTCCTTGGCTGACCAGAGAAATCCAGAGCAGCCTACGGGCAAAAAGGGGGGCATATAAAAAGTGGAAATGGGGAGAGATTACCAAAGAGGAGTATACCTCCTCTGCTCGCGCTTGTAGGGAGGCAGTTAGACAGGACAAAGCTACCATGGAGCTGAGGATGGCATCCCAAGTTAAGGATAACAAAAATTTTTTTTCAGCTATATAGTGAGTAAAAGGAAGGCCCAGGGTGGAATAGGACCCCTACTAAATGGGCAGAAGCAATTGGTGACAGACAGGGGGGACAAGGCTGAACTCGTCAATGAGTTCTTTGCCTCAGTGTTCCTAAGCGAGGGGCAAGACAAATCTCACAATGGGATTGTAGAGAGACAACAGCAGGGCAACAGACTACCAAGCATTGACCTGAGATGTTGCAGAGTCACTTGGAAGGACTGGATGCATTTAAGTCGGCAGGCCTGGATGAGCTCCATCCGAGAGCACTGAAGGCACTGGCTGATTTCATTGCACAGCCACCATCAAGAATATTTCAGCACTCGTGGTGCATGGGCCAGGTCCCGGAGGACTGGAAAAGGGCCAATGTGGTCCCCATTTTCAAGAAGGGGAGGAAGGAGGACCCAGGCAACTATAGGCCAGTCAGTCTCACCTCCATCCTTGGCAAAGTCTTTGAAAAAATTATCAAGGCTCACATTTACGAGAGCCCGGCAGGACAAATTATGCTGAGGGGAAACCAGCACGGGTTCGTAGCAGGTAGATCATGCCTGACTAATCTAGTCTCTTTTTATGACCAGGTTACAAAA
>NW_005841991.1:556760-558064 GCF_000455745.1 Alligator sinensis
AAGGAGAAATGCAAAGTGCTGCACCTAGGGAGGAAAAATGTCCAGCATACCTACTGCCTAGGAAATGACCTGCTTGGTGGCACGGAAGCAGAAAGGGATCTTGGAGTCCTAGTGGACTCCAAGATGAACGTGAGTCGGCAGTGTGACAAAGCCATCAGAAAAGCTAATGGCACTTTATCGTGCATCAGCAGATGCATGACGAACAGAACCAAGGAGGTGATACTTCCCCTCTATCGGGCGCTGGTCAGACCACAGTTGGAATACTGCGTTCAATTTTGGGTGCCACACTTCAAGAGGGATGTGGATAACCTGGAGAGGGTCCAGAGAAGGGCCACTCATATGGTTAAGGGCCTGCAGGCCAAGCCCTATGAGGAGAGAGTGGGGCACCTGGACCTCTTCAGCCTCCGCAGAGAAGGTTGAGAGGCGACCTTGTGGCTGCCTATAAGTTCATCATGGGGGCACAGAAGGGAATTGGCGAGGCTTTGCTCAGCAAGGCGCCCCTGGGGGTTATAAGAAATAATGGCCACAAGCTAGCAGAGAGCAGATTTAAACTAGACATTAGGAAGAACTTCTTCACAGTTAGAGTGGCCAAGGTCTGGAACGGGCTCCCAAGGGAGGTGGTGCTCTCCCCTACCCTGGGGGTCTTCAAGAGGAGGTTAGATAGGCATCTGGCTGGGGTCATCTAAACCCAGCCCTCTTTCCTGCCTATGCAGGGGGTCGGACTCGATGATCTATTGAGGTCCCTTCCAACCCTAACATCTACGAATCTATGAAACTGCGCATGTACACGCTTTTACCCAATGGAAAAGAAAGCTATCCCACGGTTTATCTAGAGCCAAATTATCCTGGGTTTGCTTTCACCTGCTACTGAATTAGAGAATACATAGGCAGTTATCACTGAAGAAGTGACCCGCTGTAAAGCACTCCTTCTCCTTCCCCTTGCTGTAACCTGTGTTTGTGCCTGTAACTTCAGCCAGCCATTCATTCAGGAATGCTCTTTGATTTCTCAGTGACACTCTGCTCTAAACCTAACTTGTGAATAAATACTTGCAGTCATTAGTGGTTTACTAGTACAGGGGTCGTCAACCAGGAGTATGCATACTCTTTGGGCTACTTTCAAAGGTCCCAAGAGGTATGTGGGGGCAGGTAGGGATGGAGCGCCACCATCCCACACCACTGCCTCACAGGAGTAGGGCTATGGAAGGGCGAGAGCAGGGTCGTACAGACACTGCACTTCCACTGCTCGCCACAGCCACGCTCTGCATCCGGCCATTCACCCTCAGACCGGCCCCCCGCCAGCTGCC
>NW_005841991.1:558090-561269 GCF_000455745.1 Alligator sinensis
ATGCCCACCCCCACTCCCCCCCCCCCCCCCCCCCACCCCGTGCTCTGCGTCCGGCTGCTTGCCACCCCCCACACTTTAATAAGGGGTACACTTATTAAAAAGGGAGCCGCCGGGGGTACACTTATTAAAAAAGGTTGAAAACCCCTGTACTAGTACTCTGCTCCATCCTAGCAGAAGTAGCCTCAGTTATTCATGCTTTCAGTTATCCTCAGCCAAACTAAAATGACATAATACACCCGGGCACAGCACTTAAAGAATTTAGGAAACTTCAGTTAGCATAAAACACGACAACATGCCTCCTCAGCAAAAAAGAGGCACATTAAACCTGTTCTTTGCTCTGTGTACCGAGTCACGCTTCCCACCGAATTCTGAAATAAGTTCAAGGTCTTGTTTCTTTCCTTCTGTGTTCCAAGGCTTGAACTGAGGATACTTTTTTCTGCGTAGCAGTCACAGAAGTAAAGTGGAATAAATTAGCCTACATCAGAGCCCGCCATATGCATGGGCAAACCAGGACCCAGACAGAAAGGGGGCCTGAAAATGGTAAATTTTTTATTATTATCATCATCATCATCTCTGCCGAAGCAGGGCCCAATACTAAAAGTTTGCCCGGGGCCACCAGGAGTCTAGGTACGGTGCTGGCCTACACCAATTTACATGGTGCCACAGCAAAACTGCTTGCATAATACTTGCACAGAAACCTGCGACAGCTAGTTTAAACTAGCTCAGGTATCTCTGTATTATGCTGCTGTGACTATAGTGTAGACATACCCTAGAAGACTGTCTTAATCTCAAGCATGAGGACAGACTGACATGTCATTCCTCTTACACAAAGGAACTCTTTGCAAGTGTGAAGCTAGTTTGTATGGGACAAATCTCCCTCAGGGTCTGGTGCAAAAACATTTAAAAGAACTCCCAGAAAAATAGAAGATCACAAGCACTTGAACTGGAAGTCTCTCTACTTTACTAAACAGTTCTTCTGAGAAGGGGATGGAAGAACAAACACCAAAAAAATAGATCAGGTTGCTTAATGTACTACTGAAAGGTACACAGATACAAGTGATGATAGTGATATAAAGATATAACAACAGAATATAATAACATTCAAAAAACCTTAAACCCAAGTTTGTTTCTCTGTCATGGGATACATGTTAAAGCTTGGAGCTCATCTTAACTCAGGCTCTAACATCCCCTCTATCTAGTGTGGACACCAGATAAATAAGTTGCTACAAAATTTTCTTCTGATGAAACTTGTCTGTTATGTAATGAACTACTTGTGATATAACCTACAGGAGAAAAATTGCAAAGTGACTCTTGCTATGTGGCCAATGTTAAGCGTTTCTAGAAGCAAACACAGCTTATTCTTTTTCCCCTGTATTCTCAAGGAAGAGCTGCGAGTTGGATACTATCCAGCCTATTCAGCCTTTCCACTACCCCAAAGATCAGAATTCTCCGGGAGATTTTTTTCTTTTCTACTATTTTAGTTTTAGTCAAAGACTTAGATAAAAAATTAGAAAAAACAAAGTAATCTTAACACAAAGCTTCATTTTTATTTTTTTTTTACCATTTTCAGCAGAGGGGTGAAAAAATCTGGAAAATAAGACCCCACTGGAGAGAGAAATTTGTGCTACTTACACACCACTGTCCTTCAGTATATGTATATTTTTAATCACTAAACACAGAACAACTCTGAATGCTGCAGAAGGCAAAGTCACTTATCCAGCATTTCACTAGCATTTCCACTGCAGGCATCACCCTAAATTCAAGTTCCCACCACATTAGAACTATTCTGCCCAGTGAAGCTTTCCAGTTCTGCTAAATCCATCATATGAATCATAGGAAAATAGACTTGAAAGGGACTTTAATAGGCCATCAAGTCCAAACCCCTACTTACAGCAGGATCGTCTCCATCTAAGCCAAGCCATTTCATGTCCAATGACATTGATTCCACAACTGTCCTAAATTCTTCCAATGCCCAATCACTCACAAAGTTAGAAAGTTCTTCCTAATACCAAACTTAACTCACCCTTGTTGCAGTTTAAGCCCATTATTCTTGTCTTCTCCCCACTGAATATCATTTTTAACTGTTCTTTTTGTATTTCAAGACTGTTAATGACATTCTCTCTCAGCCATTTCTTCTCTAGGATCACGGGAGAATAGGCAGGGACTAGGAGTGCACCAATAAAGATTTTTTGGGCTGATACCAATGGCTGATTGCCGATATACAGGCCTGCAGCTTGAAGAGTAGTGTCAGGCTTTTGAGTCTGTTGGGGGTAAGGAGCGGGAGGGAGGGAAGGGGCATAGGGGGGCAGATCAAGGTCCCTGCAGTGATATAGAGGAACTGGGGCTGGGGAAAGTGCTGCCCAGCCAGGGTGGGGCACGGGACCAAGCCGCAAGTGGCTTGTCCAGGGGGGGGGGGAGGGCAGGGGGGCCCCCCCCCACACCCCTGGGGAGGCATGTGCCCCCCAGATCTGTGCATGGGGCAAGAGTAGGTTGCTGCTGCGGGTTGAGGGCAGCGCCAGGCTCTTCCCAGCAGAGGGATTGGGCCAGAGCTATGCAAGGGGCAGGCCCCCCCTGAATCCCCCAACCCACCGCTGCTGCTTCCTGCCCAAAGTGCAGCCCCAGCCCAAGCCCCCCACTGGAAATAGCCCAGCACTGCCCCCGGCTCCAGCCCACAGCAGCAGCCTACCCTTGCCCTGCACACAAATCTGGGGGCTATATGCCCCCCATGTCTCCCCTGGGGGTGTGCAAAGCAGTGGGAACCACCGCCCCAGACAAGCTGCTCATGGCTCTGTCCAGAGGCCTGCCCCACCCTGGCTGGGCAACAGCTGCCCCTGCCCCAGCCCCACGCCCTCCCTCACTGTGGGGGCCTCTACCTAAACCCCTCACGTCCCTTCCCTCCCACTGCCCCTTCCACCCAATAGACTTAAAAGCTGGACACTGTTCTCCAAGCTGCCCAGCTGGCCGCACCCATGCACACAGCATTTATAGACAACATTTATTGACGACACTGTCGACCACCCCATCCTCATTAAAAAACTAGGCGACTGTGGCATCGAAGCCTACACGGTCAGATGGATTGCTAATTGGCTGAAGGGTCGTACTCAGAGGGTGGTGGTGGACGGGTCATATTCGACCTGGGGGGAAGTGGGCAGCGGAGTCCCCCAGGGCTTAGTAATTGG
>NW_005841991.1:561779-573732 GCF_000455745.1 Alligator sinensis
GGGGGACCAGAAGGGTTTGGGGGAGACCTTGTTTCCCCTAGCGCCTCCCGGGATAACAAGGAATAATGGCCACAAGTTGTTGGAGAGTAGGTTTAGATTAGACATCCGTAGGAACTATTTCACAGTTAGGGTGGCTAGGATCTGGAACCAACTTCCAAGGGAAGTGGTGCTGGCTCCTACCCTGGGGGTCTTTAAGAAGTGGCTTGATGCCTACCTGGCTGGGGTCATTTGAGCCCAGTTTTCTTCCTGCCCAGACAGGGGGTCGGACTTGAAGATCTACAAGGTCCCTTCTGACCCTATTTCTGTGATTCTATGATCAGCCAAAAAAAGCCAATTGCCAATAATGTCAATTTTTCTTTTATTGGAGCGAGTATGTATCTGTACACCTCTACTAGAAACTACTGGAATTCACACTGGAAGTGTGCTGTGTGGCAGCTCCTTTAATCTTGCTGTTCCCCACATGTGCCCTCCCATCACGGATTGCCGAAGGGCCCCACTGCTTGCTCCTTAAGACTGGGAGGTGAAAAACTGCAGTTTTAAATATACTGCAGTTTTTGCCTCCTGCCCAGTCAGCAGCAAGTAGCAGGGCTGAGAGGGCCTCTCCACCAATCAGCAGCAGGAAGCAAAAACCACAGCATATTTAAAAACACGTTTTTCACCTCCCTGCTGAAGAGGGGTGAGTGGTACGGCCAACAAGGTTCCTTTGCCAATCAGCAGCGGTGGGTGGGGCACGCAGGGGAAACTCTAAGATTAAAGCAGCTGCTGCAGGTGAGGGCACTCAGGATGCTTGTGCCCAGGAATCCCGCTGTGCACGTGCAACTTCCGCACTCACATGCCACTGGAGGGAAGCCCCACGGACTGGAACTGGCTGTCTTCACCACTTCCTGCTGTACAGGTCCCATCTCTATCCTTTCTATAATCATCCTTCGGGTATTCAAAGATCATCACCAAAACCCGCCCCCCAGTCTTCTCCAGACTAATTAACCCTAGCTCTTTCAGCCTTTCCGCACAGGTCATGCTTTCCAGACCCCTAATCATTTTTGGTGGTTTCCTCTGAACTCTTTCAAATATATTCAAATGCTTCTTAAAGTATGATGCCCAAAACTGGACCCAATACTCCATGTGAGGCCTCACCATTGCTGAACAGCACGGAAGAATTGTTTCCCTTAATCTGGAAGTGACACTCCAGTTATTAATCAGCCAGTATGCTGTTGTCTTTCGGTTGTTTTTTTTTTTTGGCAACAAGAGCACACTGTTGGCTCATATTCAGTTTATGGCCTACTGTAAACACCAGGTCCTTCCCTGCAGTACTACCACCTAGCCAATCATTCCCCAGTCTGTATTTGTGCATACAGTTATTCCATTCCAAGTGTAAAACTTTGCACTTGTCCTTGCTGAATCCCATCTGATTGATTGCAGACCCTTTTTTCAAGTCACTCTGGATCAGAGGGAAGTAGGGCTGAAAGGGAGTTGGTTGCAACTCCACAAGCTTGGTGTCATCCTCAAATCTGCTACACAGGTTCTCAATCCTATCATCCAAATCATTAATAAAGATGTTGAAAAATACCAACTTATGACCACTGGGGAACCCCACTTGATACCTCCTCCCATCTAGATACTGAGCCACTGAGGACTATTCCCTGAGTACAATGATCTAACCAGTTCTATATTGACCTTACAAGACTTTAATCTAGTCTGTATTTCCTTAGCTTGTAATGAGAATGTCATGGGAGGTGGTGTCAAAAGCCTTGCTAATGTCAGGGTATACCACATCCACTGCTCTTCCCCATCCACAGAGCCTGTCACCTTATCATAGAAGGAAATCAGGTTGGTCAGGCATGACTCGTTCTTGGTGAATCCATGTGGTCTCTTCCTGACTACACTGTTTTCCTCTTAAGTGCTTCGTAGTACACTCCATGATCTTTCCGGATATTGAGATCAGACAGGCATCAGTGTCAGATTGGCAGGTCTGTAATTCCCCAGATCCTCTTTCTTCCCTTTCTTAAAGATGTACACTATATTTGCCCTTCTCCAATTATCCAGGACCTCACTCAATCTCTATGTATTCTCAAAGAGGATAGCCAAGGGCTCTGAAATTACCTCAGCCAATTCCCTTAGTACCCTAGGGTGCATCCCATCTGGTCCTGCTGACCTGAAAGTATCTAGCTTTTTTAAGGGTGTAAAAAACACATTCACAGGACCCAGCTCAGGTTTAGGCAGCTTAGGATAGGTGGCCGGGGGGGGGGAGGGGGGGCAGGAAGTGGATTGACAGGTCCATGGGGAGGGCTAGTTGTGGGGCGAGGCGTGGACCATAACCCAATCGTGGTCAGGGGAATAAAAACTGCATGGCTCCAGGGCTGGGGATTGTGGCTGGACTTTCCCAGCCCTAGGTCTATGCTGTGAATGTATAAAAGCATGTATTAGGCCAGGCTAAACCCCATGCCCCATGGGGCATGCCCCATGTCTGACAAGAACTAACTTTAGATCAGGTGCACCATTTTTAGGGTGACCTAAACAATGCAAACACTTGCACACCTTAACAATTAGACTGCCCTACCCTTGATTAGGGCCATGTAAATGTAATGCTTGTACACACCCTAAGTAATCCCCTAACCTGTTCTGCCATTAACCTAGGTTCTTTGATTCCTTTCCCAGCTTTGCTGCCAACTGTGCTCATCATTCAAGTGAAATAATCCTAATTTCTTCATATGTCCTGTTTTCTACATTTCTAAGCACTTTGTTGTTCTTTCTCCTCTGGACTCTCTTAAATTTGTCCACAACTTTCTTTGCTCAAAAATAGATTCAGTATTCCAAGTGCAGTTACACCAGTGCTGAATAGAGCAAAATAATCACTGTAATTTACACAGGAAGGCAAATACATCAAAATATATCAGTTGTATTTACAACAATATTACAGTCATGCCTCATATTCAGCTTATGATCCACTATAGCTCCCAGATCTTTTCTGAAACACTGAACCTGGCCAGTCACTTTGCATTTTGTATTCGTGCATTTTTAGCTCCTATTTAAGAAAGAAAAGGTACCACACATCTGTATCAAAGTTGATTCCCAATTTGCAATTTTTCAAAACTGAGCACCTAAAGTTACACTCCGAAATCCTTTAAAAGGATAATCAGATGCTTAATTACAAAAGTACTTAAAATCACACAGTTTCAACTGAAATAAATGGAAGTCACTCGTTTAGGTACATAAAAAGGGCACTAACATCAGGCACACAGTTTGAGAGACCTACAGGTCATCCCAAACAAATGCCAATAAGAACTTTGTACCATACCATACCAACACGAATGCAGCCTGTACAAGCCATATACTTTTTGGAGGCAAGTACTGTCTCTGTGACCAAGTCAGACCTGCCTTTGAACCAGTGACTAAGAAGTGTCCTAAATATGACAATGACATGGACACTTGTTTATTAGAAGCTAAACTGGGATCATAAGATTTACTGAAATCAATGAACAGTCCCATTCCAAAATTGTTAGGCACTATTCAAACATGGGTGGATATAGGATTTTGAAAAGAGGGAAGCAGATGATGTGGTGTATCATCACATGCAACACAACACATTTTTCCCCAAGGTAAAAAGAAAATGTAATGTTTACTTACATGCTAGGGGCCTAGGGATATATTATTCAATTACAATCAAAGCAAACACAAATATAACTTTATTAGAATGTGCATTAAATTTACCATGTCATACGTATAAAAATCCCACAACAAATTAAGCAAAATAATCAGACAACGTTGTTTCTTCAGGCTTATAGTCATTAGAATTAAATGCAATTCAGATTCATAAAAACAAACTCTAGCTTTCTTGAGCATCTTGACAGTATATCTAATGCTTCACTCAAAGTTATTTCAGCATGCAAGTTAATGTTCACCTGAGTTTAAATTTCCATACCTGAGTTAATGCTTCTAGCTAGAGTTAAAAACAGTCTTCAGGGCTGTGGAATAGGTGCTACATTATCAGAAGCATCTTAATAGACAGCAGAATTACAAAAGAAAAAATATCTTAGTTAGTGGAACATCAAGAGACTTACAAAGGAGAGAGGGTTTGTTAACATCCATGGAATGAGGATTTAAAAGGATTCAGTTAGATGATATTGAGCCATGAAGTCAACTGACTTCCTCACTGCTGCCTAAATAGAAATGCTGCTGCCACTGCCAGGCAGTAGGATTTAAACTTTGGTTGGACCAAGCATCAGAAGAGGTACAACTGCACCAATCTAAACCTACCTCCCCACCTCGCCCCCTAGATCCACCCCTATATTCATCTATTGTTGGGATCAGCAGCAAGACCTAGTAAGGTTGCCTGACACTTCCTATGATAGGACTCCATTTTCAGTTGTTTAACAATTTTACCAGACTTTGAACAAAATGGGCTGAAATTTTCCCTGCTTAGGCTGAATTTTTTTGGAGAATTTCAGTTAAGAGCATTTAACCATCCCTGAGAACTTGGCTATAGAAAATTACATTTTATTACCCATTGACTTTAGTTGAAATTGTAACAGCTCAGCACTTCAGACTCCAGGGTCTCAAGTCAGGGACTCAAAAAATAAGGATTAATGACCACCTCTGCAATCTGGGTTATTTGACCAGTATCACAAAGGGATTCTATTCCAGATAGGCACAGAATCCAACTCTCCAGGATAGCATTCAGTTGCCTTAACTATAAGACCAATTTTCTAATCCTACACCCCGTCTCAATCATCATCAGCTACTGTAACAAATGAAGACGTTCTATAGGCAACCTTTCACTACAACCCGATTCATCCCTGGAACAGATCTTTCCTGTACAATGAATGAGATAGAGGTACTGTGAAAACAATAATTACATGAGCCCATAATTAAAGACTATCATAATGGATACACTCAAATGGGAGGACTTCAGGCTGCATGTGGAACCATAATTCTAGCATTTTCTAACTTCTGCTTGTTTTAGTATTTTTTTTGCTGTAATTTGTGTGTGAGAAATTCTGCTTGGGTTCTTAGCTAAGCACGTGTCCTGAATACCAACTCCTGATTCATACGTGAAAAGCTGAATATCCCAATAGGCAAAGCTTGGCAGTCCCAACAATAACAGGAAAAATGTTAAATGCATACTATGTTTATACTCTGCTGTTTCTTTGTTTTCAGCAGTACTGAGTGAAATCCTCAGATTTGTCTCTTTTCATAAAATTGTCTACAGCTTTCTCTGTCATTTGGTTTTTGCTCCCAGGAGACATTACAATCTGGCAATCAGCAAATATGCTTGGCACCTGTTAGATTATTCTATTATGTAACCTCATTCTCCTTAATCTTGAGATGTCTAAAGTTACTGCCTGGCAGTATTTTAGCTAAAAATACAAGTGAACAAGGAAATAATGTGTTCCTGATAGAACAGATACGTTTCATATGCAATACCAGAACATATTTCTATTCAAAATGCCTGAATAATAGAAGTCCTATCTATAATTCAGAACAAAGAATCTTTATAAAAGAACTGCACCTGTTTTAACATCCCACTCAGAACTCTTCATCCTCTTGTCTCCGTGACAATCTATTCTCCTGTCCAGATACAATTACTCTAATTTTAATGGATTAAAAAGGACTTTGTTAGATTTTGGAGAGTAATTTTGATTTTACTTCCTGCTATGACCATAAGAACTAAAACTGTAGTCTTTCCTTAAAATATACATTTTCCCCTTTTTTCCACTGTACTTCCACATGAGACTTATTGCAGGCTTGTTTATGAAAACTTCTCATCAACTTGTGAGCCCTAAACTGTACCTAAAAAAACCACTAAAGGGATTATGAGTACTGATTTCTAAATAGCTGTTCTGAATCAATGAACACACAAGGAAAAATTTCAAAGTCATTTAAAATTACATATAAATAAATAATATATAATGAGGAAAACAACACAGATCACATTTTGGGCATTGCAAACCTGGCAGTGTCCTTTTAACTTTAGATTTAAAGAGAAAATGCAGCTTAGTGTTATAATTAAATCTTCTGATTAACTTTCCTTTTTTCTAACTCTTGGTTCACTTTGTGTTCTCAAGCTAGTCATCTAACCTCTCTGTGCTTTGGCAGTTTATCCATTTAATGGTGATAACAATGCTTATTTCACAAAGTTTTTGAGACAATTGCTTGTAATGTCCTTTAAGGCTTTTCAACAAAAGAAATTATATGAATGTGTCAAGATTTCAGGATATAAAACACTGCTTGATTAAGGATAAAATTCATACCATCTTCCAATCCAAACTAACTGTGACTACTGCTATGCAAAAATTTCACTGAACATGGTAACAAACAAAAATTAGGCTGCAGCGTCCTGTAATTTCCATTACCTTGTATTGCCTCTCAGCAATTGACACAAACATACTTTATTATGGCCACATGGGGATCTAAATGTCTGCCTGAAAAGAATATGATCTTCAAGGGCTAAGAGCATCTCCAGGTGTCTGCATAGATACTCTGTTTGTTTATCGGGATGCAAGACAACCCACAATGATCGATAAAACATTTAGCATTTAGAACCTCTGGTGTCAACACTTTGCAAGAAGCCCTTTATTATTCTTGGCTACAAATCGTGGAAACTGGTATGAGACAGCCAGAGTACCTTCATATGTCAGTGAACTAGAATTTTTCAGAGAACAGTTTCCCTTGTAAATTTCTCTGCACCTAGTTTTAATCAACAAAGTTTGCAGTTGGTAACAGGTTGTGCTTCCATATGCCATGCCATATAAATACAATTCTTAATCTGTACAGAAGTAGGTTCAGAACTAACCGTTTTAACTGAACTTGGTACAGAAGTGCATAACTGTCATGAAATTAACCATCAAAAGAAAATAAAATTAAAATTTGTGCTGGTTGCAGGAAATCTGCCTTCCTCAAGCTGAGAAACTGCTGTTCACAACCTTGCCACAAGCTCTTTCCTTTGGTCTACACAAATTGCAGCATGGACAACAGCTGCAGCATAGGCTTGGTCACACAGAAATAGATACCCACCCATTATAGAGCTAACTACTTTGAAAAAAACAAATACATGTTTAAGAGGCTTTACATCAAAACACATGAAAAATTACTATACTGGAAAAAGTGAACAGTACAATATGTCCTTATAAAGAAGACTTGTCAGGAACTTGTTTTGGACCGCTTTTTGACCCCTTCATCCTTATTCACATTTTTGTTTTTTATAAATGCTAGTCCCATTTCTTTGTTTTGATTTTTTAAAATCTTCATAGGACTTATTCTTCTTTTTTGGCACGTTGTTTTAATCTGAGGTTTCCTCCTCTTGTCTAGTATCAGCCCATTCACAACTATGGTTAGTAGTCTATTCAGACTAGTTAGATCTTAATTTAATAGATTTAATTGATTTTAGGGTCGGAAGGGACCTATTAGATCATTGAATCCAACCCCCTGCCCTGGGCAGAAAAGAGTGCTGGGGTTTGATGACCCCAGCCAGGTATTTGTCCAATCTCCTCTTAAATACCTCCAAGGAAGGGGATAGCACCACCTCCCTTGGAAGTAACTATTTTACTTTAGTGTGTTGTACTTCTTTATTCCGTGATACATGCTGAACAACAGGAAGCTTTCAAATGTTAAACAACATTTTAAAAAATTAGCAGAAAGTAGAAAGGAAAATAGATGCTTGCACGGTCTGTAACACTAGATATAGCTACATTTGCTCCTTTCAGAGTTCATTAAGTTCATAATGAAGAAGCACTACCTGATTATGATAAACTTTGAAATGTATTTGAATGTAAAGTCTCCGATAAATAGTGTACTGGCACTGTCAAGCTGTCTGTGGCACAGCATATCTTGCTGAAACACTGGCCCTATCTGTGACGCTATCAGTCTCTCATAGGTACAAAAAGTAAGGGCATCTTTACATATGGTACGGGATGGGGGGGTGCTTTAATTAGGGCAGCTCTCGAAAACTGCTCTAATTAAATCCCATAGCGTCTCGTGTATTCAGCATCCTGCACTTCAAAATGGTGGTGGGGACGCGTTAACTAAAGCTTGTTCGATGAGTTTTAGTTAAAGCATTCCCATCACCACATTGAAGCGCAGGGACACTGAATACATGAGATGCCAAGGCTGCTAATTAGCACGCTCCAACAGACTCAATAAATCAAGTCTGCTATGATGTGTGCCAATTAGCATGCATCGCAGGTGTCAGGTACGTGTGTAGGTGCCCACAGAGTATAAACGAGTTTCCATCTGGTTTTAATTCAATTACATCCTTAGAAATAAGATGTTCCATTTCAATGGGAATTTCTGGATTAAATACTTTATTTGTTAATGTTTTTTGAAGTCAAGTAGCACCTATAGGTCCCCACAAAAGTCTGGGCCACAGTGTGCCAGGAACTGTTCATGTACATAAGCGGTCTCCAACCTTTTTATGGTGAAGATCACTTTTTGGAACTAAAGGTCACCCCAGGATCTACTGTTCCCCCCCCCGCCCTCCCCCCTGGACCATGAAGTGTCCCAGACCCGGCCAGGCTGGGGCCTGATCCCACTTCTGTGCTGGGGCTGCACTGAGCTGCATCCGCCCAGCAGCCAGAAGACTGTGGCACTGAGCCCTGGTCCAGCTGGGTCTGGAAGTCTCTGCAGTCCAGGGGTGTGTGGGGGGCTCGCCACTGGGCACAACCCGGTGAAGGCCCTGGGGGCCAGGGCCCCCCCCCCCCCCACCTGTGCTTGGGATGAGGCGGCTGCTGCTCTGGACTGCCCAATGCGCCCTGAGCACAGGTGGCGGGGGGGAACGGGGCCCTAGGGCCTCTGCCGGACTGTGCCTGGTGATGGGAGCTTCCCCCTCCATGTGCCCCTGGACAACCAGATCTTCTCAAACCCGGCTGGGCTGGGGGCCGCCCCATGTGAGTCCCCACTGCTGAGCTGAGCCACGCCTACACGTGGCCAGCTGCAGTGGGACTTAAGGCACAGCAGCAGCAGGCTCTGCTGCCTCTACCGCCACAGAGATGGGGAGGGAGCCCCCTGCACCCATGGAGGAGTTCCCCTGGGCTCCAATCTTCCCACCACCCAGCCGGGCTGGGACCCCACTTACCTTCCCTGCTTCTGGCTGGGCTGCACAGCTGCTCACCGCAGGGGCCTCGATCTGGTCCCCGCCCCTTCCCTTCCCTTCCCCACAGATTGACCTGCTGGGGCTTGGGTAGTGGATGTTCACATGCACGCAAGCCCAGCTGTCCCCCCAGCCCAGGATCCATCAAAAGAGGCTCCAGGATCTATCTGTAGGTTGGGATCCCCAGGTTGGTGACCACTGATGTACAGAATAAGAGACCTGTCATACGTCAAACTGTTTACAATCTAAACAGACAAGAGAAAAAAGGAGTGGGAAGAGACATGCTTGGAACAGAGAAACTGAGTGGCAGCCCTGGTAATATAATCCAGGGCTGAGTCTCATTGCGGTGCTTGATCCACAACACCCTACCTCTCCATTATTAGTGCTTAAATAAATTTGGTTAAACAATCAGAAGAACTTTTGCTTTAGGCTTAGATAATTTATTTACAGAAGCACTGAACAAGTATGCAAGAGCTAGATGGTAGTGCTGGTAGCCTCGCAGTATACTGCTTGCTGGACACTGCCACTGCTTGGCTTTGCTGTGGAGCATACTCTTCCACACATACCTCCACACTGCCATCAGCCTGCAACCTCCCTCTGTTGCCAAGTCATACAGGCCCATATCACCTTCACTCTGCTCCAGCTCACTCTCTCCCCTTCTGTTCCTAGTACATTTCCCTCTACTCCATCTTGGAGAACCCTGTCCAAATGCAGTATGGGGCTTAGCAGCTATTTTCTCCACCCTCTGCCCACTCTGCTCTCCCAAAGCTGCTAAACACTGGTCATCCTCCTTGAAACTGTAGCCTACCCTTGTCTGATCCCTGACTTCTGAAGAAAAAATATTTCTCTGTCCCACTGAATGGCGGTACGTGAAAGCCTGGGGTCAAAGAAATTACAGTTGTGTCAAAGAACATCCCTGCAGGGATTTAAGTTCCTCCCTAGTTAACTGGCAGTTAATCATAAAAATCTTAAAAGAGCTCACATGGCCTCAGAGATCCCAGTGCAACAAATCTGTTACAAACCTCTCAAACATATCAATGAGTAATGCTGGGATTTCTGTACATTCTCTGTACATTGCAGACTGTGTGTGTTCTATACTTCCAACATGCTTGGAGGTGGCGAAGCATGTCAGCTACAAGAGGACTATAATGTTGATGCTATTTGTGAGGTCAGCTCCTGTAATGCCTGCAACAGCTTTTCTCCTTTTGCTCAAAAATTAGTGCCTTTGAGTAACCAACACCATAGAAAGCAAAGGCAATCTACAACTGAAAGAGTATACCTGCCTCAGGTTTATCTTGGCTGATGGATGACTTTATGTGAACTGAACCTAGTTGTCTTTCACAAAGCTTTGGAGCTGACTCATCATGAAAAAGTCAAGATGAGCCAGTCAACCCTGGGCATGAGTCAAGTCGGGGATCTTCACCCTGGTGTCATGCATTTGAAATATCATCTTGGGCTCCTACACACGTGTAGGGAGCCTGTTCAGCGTGTCGGATCAGAGTCTATTAATTGAATCTGCTGGAGCGTGGTAATTATTAGTAATTGTAATTAGGATATTATTAAAATATGGTATTTTATTTTTGACAGCCTATGACAATTTTGAACAGCTGCTACAGATCACATCAACTCAAATTTTTTTTCTGGTCAGTAGCCAAAAAAAAAAATCCTTCCTGTCAATCTAGACTGTTAAACAATTGATAATATGCTAGATTTAACTATCCTATCTTTTTATTGTACCTACTAGTCACACCACTTCCTCATCTATTCCCTGTCTCCTTTGGACTTACTCTACAACTTTTTTATTACTTTCTAGCAGGCCTACCGGAACCTGGCTGGTCTCTCTGCTTTCGTTTCAACTTTTGAAAATAATGTTTTTGTTCACAGACTAAACTTATACATACTGTTTACTGTTAAAAACCAAAACTTTCAAATATGCTATATTCCTAGAAATATTTCAGAATGATAAAAAGTTCAAAACTGAAAAAAATCTGGGGAAAACTGAGAACTTACATTTTGCGGGGGGGAAAAGAAAACAACCAAGGTTTTAGATAATTTTCTTAGAAGCACCTGTATAACAATGCCTCTTCAAGGATGATATATAAGTATAAGACAGAGTAAGAACTGGTCCTGCAGTTGAGACTTAGTTACAATTCTCCAAGCAAGCCAGAAGAGCCTCCAACTCATACTTTGTTACATAAAGGGCAGGGCTTACCGAGGTTGGGCAAAGAGACATAAAAAGCAGTAAAAACTTGTTTGGTCACATCAGCAGAAAAGACTTTTGAACTTTCAGGGAGCCAATCAATTAAGATGTCATTTTTCTGACAAAGCCACGATGTGACCATGCCGAGGGAAACTAGAAAACTCCATTTCCTCATCCTTCGTATTCTATTTCCACTGTGTTCAAAAGGGCAAAGTATTGATCTGTGCCAGTCCAGATGGAAACATCATCAGCCTGCCTCGAAACAGAAAATACAGGACACTAGAGATAATGAATCCAACTCTTTTTTCTGGAGCACAAATTCTGTCCAAAGATTACCTAACATCCAAGGGTTTGCAAAGCATATAGGATATTTAGTATCACTGTTACTAAATAAGCTGCATTAGATACAGCACTGTAAATTCTTGGAAGAATGCAGCATGATTTCCAAACATGGCAAAGAGCAAAGTTCATCAAAAGACGAGTGCTTATTATGAACTAGTGTATCATATACAATAAGGCCTACAAAGGATGGTCCTGCAGGGACCGAACCAGGAAAGCTAAGGCTGCAACTGAACTCCAACTAGCTTTGAGCATCAAGGACAATAAAAAGTCCTTTTTCAGATATGCAGGGAGCCGGAAGAAAAGCAAGGGCAACACTGGACCCCTGCTGA
>NW_005841991.1:574237-592656 GCF_000455745.1 Alligator sinensis
CCCCCAAGGCTCTGTCCTTGGACCCATATTGTTCAACATCTTCATTAATGATGTGGACACTGGAGTCAGAAGCGGACTGGCCAAGTTCGCCGATGACACCAAACTTTGGGGCAAAGCATCCACATCAGAAGACAGGGGGGTGATCCAGGCTGACCTGGACAGGCTCGGCAAATGGGTGGACAAGAACCTGATGCTGTTTAACACTGAAAAATGCACGGTTCTTCACCTTGGGAGGAAAAACCTGCAGCATCCTTATAGGCTCGACAGTGCTACACTGGCTAGCACTATGGAAGAAAAGAGACTTGGGGTCATCACTGACCACAAGATGAACACGAGCCTGCAATGCGATGCTGCGGCTAGTAAAGCGACCAAAACGCTGGCTTGCATCCATTGATGCTTCTCCAGCAAATCCCGGGAGGTCATTCTCCCCTTGTACTCAGCCTTGGTGAGGCCACAGCTGGAGTGCTGTGTACTGCATCCAGTTTTGGGCTCCACAATTCAAAAAGGATGTGGAGAAGCTTGAGAGAGTTGAGAGAAGAGCCATGCACATGATCAGAGGTCAGGAAAACAGAACTTACGATGACAGGCTGAGAGCCACGGGGCTCTTTAGCCTGGAAAAGCACAGGCTCAGGGGTGATCTGATGGCCACCTATAAGTTTATCAGGGGTGACCACCAGTATCTGGGGGAATGTTTGTTCACCAGAGCGCCCCAAGGGATGACGAGGTTGAATGGTTATAAACTATTGCAAGACCGTTTCAGGCTGGACATAAGGAAGAATTTCTTTACTGTCCAAGCCCCCAAGGTCTGGAACAGCCAAGCACCTACATTGAACACCTTCAAGAGTAAATTGGATGCTTATCTTGCTGGGATCCTATGACCCCAGCTGACTTCCTGCCCTTCGGGCGGGTGGCTGGACTTGATGATCTTCCAAGGTCCCTTCTAGCCCTAATGTCTATGAAATATACTTGTACAAAAATAATACTATTAGTGAATCAATAAAGGGTAGTAAGGAATTTTCAAATCAAAAGACACAGCTTTGTGCTGCTGGTTGTCACAGAGCAACTGGCACCCCTAGAAGCACTGAGGTCCCGTCTACACTAACAGGGTTGGTCAGTATAGCTGTAATAATAAACTAAGTGGAAATGCAGCTTGTTCTGGTGAAAGACAACCTTTCTGTCACTATAGAGTATATTAGTTCCCAAGTAAAACTTGCCCAAACAAAAGACTATCTTTACCACAATAAGCTAGAGCTCTATTGAGGTTTTTCCCAGTACAATTATGTCGCTAAATAAATAAAATCACAGTCAAAATGAAAGTTACACTGGCAAAACATTTTAAGTATAGATCAAAGTGGACTATATTGTAGGGTCAACTGTGCAGTTTGCCAACTTGCTTTAGGAAATGCATTCTATTTTGCATCTGAAAACATGGTCAAACAGTGTTCCAAAGGACCACATTTAAATCTGGAGATCTGAGCAGACAGACAGTAGACCAGTGATTCCCAACTACAGTGCCATGGCACATTCCAGGAGATAAACCTGGAATCTTGCAACATGGTCTTTCAGGTCCCATGAAATGTGCTATTTATAAATAATACTTTCTGGGAATATGACATTCCTCTAAGCAGTAGAGGCATTTAACACACCTACCTATGACAGGCATTGTAAGAAGGTCATGTCTTGGATCCACGCAACCTGGGGAAAACATGCCAACAGTTGGCACAGAGGCCTCATGAGAGATAAAGGAAAAAATGGACCTTTACTTGGTTAGTGAAGTCACTTGGCACAGGCCAGGGAACCTCAGGTCTTGCTGAAAGATGACAAAAACCCAGAAGAAAATACAGGAACAGGAATAAGAAACAAACTAAGAAGAAAAAAAAGATGAAGGAAAGAACACATGTTCTGAAAGTGTTAATAAGACAAACATGTAGTCCAGGACAGACTACAAAAGCTCTGGCTGATGCCAAGACAGTTGAGGGAAACTGAATAGCAGCAAGCTCGTACCACCCTTTATCCCCTTGGTACGAAGTACAGGAAGAGGTAGGATACATGTACATGGTACAGAAATTGTTAGTATAAAAGAGTCTCTGAACCTGAGTGTTTGAGGAACATGTGCTCTTGCAATGGAATGTATATGTGGAAAAGCTCTCAAAGAAATCTATAATTTATATAAGAGCATTTGGGTGCGGTCCTTTTTGCTACATCAACAGAAGAAATAGTGATTGCAATGCAACAAAATGCACAGGTATCTGCCTTTAAATAAACTGAGTCTATGTTTGTAGGTTATTGTCATCATTAGGTGAGACATTTTCACACAACTGTCAAAGAGATGGTTATACAATAAAATCTCTCTCATCTGCAGTCATTTAAAACAGATGATAAAAACTGCTAACATGGCAACAATGCCTTCCTTTATTTATGTTTAGTCATTTCCCAGAGAGCAATTAAGGAACAGCAGACAGGATGCTTTGTCAATTAGTTGTGTAGAGAAAATAAGTTAAAGTAATTTCCATTGAAAGAATACTTTTCCCTGTTATATTGCTTCCCATTGCTCAGTCTTTTCTCAGGCAATAAAACTTAACCTGGGTTTCTCTTCCCAAAGGCTGAATTACAGTAACCAATTTACATTTTCACCCAATTCCAGAACTGTTTATCCTCTTTGCCATTTTACGACATACACACACCAACTTTCAACAGGAATTGCCCCAATGTTACCATAAAATGCAAAAGCCATTGATTTCCCTGGGGTACCTGAAGTGGGAAAAAACCTAAATTCTTAGACAGACATCTTAGTAAGTGGTCCGATTGTCAGAAATACTGAGTTTCTACTGAAGTTACCAAAAACTTCCAGTAGGCAGAACATCTAAAGTTCAGGCCATTTATTTGAAAGTCATGTACTGATTTAAATGTCACGCAAGTTGTAAAAAATTTGCAAGACAACAGTTTCTTTATAGTTAAGGCCGTTTAAAACACAAATTTGATTATCAGACTGATTTCCACTCTAAATTCCACAAAGTCATCTCCTCTCTGTGCATTTTATCTGAATCCTTTCCCCTTCCATGAAGAAGTTTTAACTTCCATCTACTCCTTTTACATTTAGGGACTTTTCTTTCCCTTCTCTATGCAGTTTCTAAAAGCCTAGTCCTTACTCCAGCATTTACAATTATTCAACTGCAAGGAAGGCAGGAAGGAATTCTCTTCATTCTTTCTGTTTATTCATTTTGGAAAATGACCTTTCCATTTGCTCTATCATATTTGCTGCATTATGCCTTCATGTAGCATAATACTCCTTATTAAACAGGTTTTGCTTATTCCACGCTCCAAACAGATGATGTCAACACTTAAAAGTATACTGGTTTATCTACAGGTGTATTTTTTAATCCATTTAGTTAAGCCAATGCAAGTTTGCATGTACCTGAGAAGCAAAACCAATTACTCCAAACAGAGTTCTGTGTTGTTTCTGGTACCAAAGCTAACTCTATCATCTCCAAACTACTCTGCAGCCTGCAACACAGACATAACCACAAGTCAAAACTTCTTGCTGTTCCAGGGTTGAGCCTTGCTTAAATAAAAACTGACAACTATGCAAAGATATGCCACACTGTATGACTCCCATGACAAGGCTTAGGTACTACAGGGGGATCAGCTAAAATTGATCTAATTTATAATGATAAACATTTTGCAGGTGTCTAGGGCAAAGATAGTTATAGTAATAAAACCTCTGTATCTCCAGTTACTTCTCTGAACTTCAGCCTGGCAGACACTCAACACCGTGACTGTCAAAAAGTCTTTCCACAAGACCCTTTTCATGGAATAAAGCAGTTAACCTCAACCTCTGATGTTATGTCTCTAGCACTCAATAGGAAACAACTATCACAACTACAGATGTTTGCCTCCTACTTATAAATTTAAAAGACACCACAGATGTACACATCTTGTTCAAACCTGTGAAGTTAGCCATCCTGAAGATATCATAGCAGTCATGTGGTGAAAAGACTGCACCAACTTGAGAAGTGACATTTAAACACAAAGACAAAAGTAGAAAGCTTATTTCACGCTGTGCATTGTTTGTGTTCATTTTTTAAAAGGGGTGAGCAATTACAAACTTGTCAATCTAAAGATGTTAATAACTTAGCTAGTAACAGTTTAACTCTAAATCCCAGGACTCTCTGACACTATTCACTTAACTGTTTTCTTTATTGTAAGAGTCTTTGGGCTTTAAAACAGCTTAAAAGCTGGGGAGCTCCTATTTCTTGTCACTTGGCAACTTATAACCTGTAACACTGTTTCATTTGGAATAAAATATGTTAGAAAAGTGATCAACAGTAAATTACTGTGTACTTAAAGTTCCCATAAAATGACAAGTTAGAAAGCAAAGACAGTTTGGGTGAAAAGACAGTCTGGAATTTAAAGCAATGGATTTGAAGTCAAGACATCTGGTTTCTATTCCTTGTGTAAAATGGGAAAGGTACCATCTGCTTCACAGAAGCATTGAAGGTTTGGTTCATTAATGTTTGTAAAGCATTTTGAGTTCCTAAAAGAGAGGGTTTTACAGAACCATGATTTTTTAGGGAAACACAACATTTTCCATGTAGAATGTTTCAGGCACCAAAACATCTATATGGTAACAATTCAGATACTCAACATTTTGTGTGAGAATTCAGATCAAAGTTCTAGAGCCTGAAGTTAAGCTCCTAAACTCAAAATAATGTACCTAGTAAAACAGCCTGACTTTCAGAATACAGAGCACCTGCAGACCTACTGAAGCATACAGGAGGTGCAGATACTAACCATTTTTACATAATCACAGGATTTTATTTAGGTGCCTAAGTATGGATTTAGCAATCTAGGCCACAGAAAGAGGTTACATTTGTTGTGCTACAAGTCCCACTACACTCTGAAGGTAAATCCTGTTTTGAAAATACCAGCTTTACTGTGAAAAGCCACCCTGAAGATACATGCCCAGCTAACAAGTAAGTGGACCAAAATTCACCCAAAACAATTTCTAAAATGCCAAACACCAAACAAACAACAATAACTGTTAGTCATTCTGCTGGTATGAGCTCTACAGAAACTAATGGTTTAGAGGTCATACTCTATTTATGCCACTAATCCAGTCCTCGCTAACCCTTTCATTCAACATTTCACTAGATTACAAATCCAAAAGCAAAAGATCAAATAGAACCTTATAGTACTACTAGTGAATTCTCAAATTGCCCTGGACACGACACATTGGCTCTGCTTTTTGTAGTCTCTCTCCAACATTTGTCCATTCAGATACCAGGAAACTCAGTTATCCTGCCCACCAAGGTTGATTCCAGCACTTTTCTCAGATACAGAAATTCCAGTGACACCTGTTTGATCCTTCAAGTTAATGTAAAAAGGCAATGGAAATCAGAAAAGGTTTTCACTGGTAAATAAATCTGTTCCGGAAATGGTTTGCCACCGATAAGAACTGGTTTACATACTGAGAAATAAATTTTTAATTGGAAATTGTTGGCTAGATGTTAACATATAAAATAAATTATTATTTTCATTGTATTCCCTCTAGGTCTGATCCAAAGTTCAGTGAAGTCAGCTTGAAAGAACAACAGACTTTGGATCCTTAATATTACGAACGTTAATGTGGCACTGCTCGCTGTTATATTAAACTGAAGTTTTAATCAATCAGCTATACAAAATGGCATCTTCCTTTGTCTGTACCATGAGAGCCAAATACTATTAACAAAAGTAACCTTCAGGATCCCAATTTTTTTCCTAGCTGTTTAACACGAAGTGGGTAATATTACATTTATTCTTTGGTCTATACATTGCATTTTGAAAACAAATCTATATACTCAATTTTAGAATAGTTTAATTCACTCCAAGCTAAGACCAGACAATGACACATCTGCAGCCTGATTTCTCTTTTCTAATGGAAATACAAGAGCTAAACTTTCAATTTTTTTTTTTTAAAAGAGTGGGAATTGGGAGAATAACACCACTGAAATAGTTGCATCTGGGATGAACTTTGACAGATGTTTAAGGACTCATAGAAACAATGCTTAACAGATGAGGACAGGAAAAAGACTTTAAACAACTAAAACTGCTGTGGTGGGTTTTAGTTAATTTGAGTTACAATGTCTAAAATCTATACTCCTGCAGAAACTGCCAAGGGATTTTTAATAGCTACTAATGGTAAAGATTTTTGTGATATACCTAATCCAAAAGACTAAACACTACAACTTTACTACATATGGCACTAAGTGCTTATTGTCTCTGGATATTATTTGTAACTTACATGGTTTTGTAACAGATCAGTTGTACAATGTGATGTACAATGTACTCCATTTAGGCAAATAACCGCAGGACCAAAAAAGGCTATTCATTCATATGGAGGTCCTAGTTAGTTCAAGTCTGCTTTAAAAACCTTGAAATTGATGGCTTATAGTCCCAATACACTCTACAAAGCCAACACTTCATCCCAATGCAGAGCCTCCTGCCAGCTTCCAACTACCTATAAGAGCCAAACAATACTGAAAATACTAAATACTTGTAGACAAAACAGTTTCCTAAGGGTTGAACATACTCATTCTGGGTCATTCTGGTCTATTGGGCAAATAATTACTTCTTTTTAATAACTGCCCAAACATCATATTTATCCAAGAGACTAAATGATTCCTTTTCTTAGTTATAAACCAGTAATATATATTCTTTAACAAATTCCAAAATTTTTCCTCTTTTTAAAAAGACAAATTAAAATATCAAACAAACTACATTTCAGTGATGTTCAAGCTGTTTAACAGACAGACAGAAGTCCAACAAATTCATATGTTAAGGAAGAGGCTTCATCCTAAACTAACAGTTTGAGAGGATTATCAATTTCTTTTTCCAATAACAGCACTAGTTGAGGGCTGTCATCTATAACTTTCTTGACCTTTCTTGGTTTGTATCAATTCACATACAACAATATGACCTTTTATGCTTAAAAACAATGAAAGAGTGATTGTGAGGAGCAGATTCAATCAAAAGGTGAATTATACTGAACCTTCTAGTAGTGTATGAAACAAAGCTCACCCTCCAGATGTTTCTGGTCAAGAAGGTGACAAATTTTAATGAATTTTAAACCAACTGTAATGCTCCTGTAATTTTTTGATAAAAAATATAGTTGATAAAGTGAGTAATTTTTTTCATGGAGCTATTTACATCAGCATTGAACTCACCATGAAATCACCCAACCAACAAAAACTCATTAAACTAAAGAGAAGTTATGTACCTTACAGCAATGGGAGTTCAAAATGTGTTGGTGTTGATCACACACATTTGATTGTGGCTGGACTTGTACCTCCTGCTTTCAAGCTCAAGTGGTATTTTTCTGGCAATACCCATTTGGCATGCCTGCCTTCATATCAAGGGCATAAGGAAGTAAAACACAACCACTGCATTTCACTTTCTTCTCTACCACAGAGCTCTAGGGAGATGGGATGGAGGGTAGACACAGCTCAAAGAACCAGTCATTGTAAGGTATGTAACTTCTCTTTCTTCTGTAAATCAGAGGCATAACAGGGCAGTTCTGTTGTCCAGAGACATAAATATAGTATGAATCTGGAGGCCACAGAAATTGCCTTGTCTCAGAAAAGTACGAAAGGAGTTGTAAAATACTACATTTACAGATATCTAGAATGAGTATGGCTTTCAACAATGCTGTCAATGCCAGCTTGAACTCTGGCTTACGGCACACCAATGGACATAAATGCCTCTCTCCTGGCTGTTCTGTAGCTCATTCTCACACACAGTCAGAGATGCATTTAGAGATTCTTTGGGTGAAGATCACCATGCCTTTCTCAGTGAAGAGCCAGGAAGATTATCTGAATGGTTTAATCTTTTGTAAGTAAAAGGTTAAGACATGTCTCACATCCAGTGTAGGAAGCAGTGTCTTCAGTCCTGGATACATGAGGTTAAAAAAAAAAGGGAAGGTGGAGTTACTAATTTAGACAAAAACTCCATGACCCCTTTTGATAGGAACTTGGGCTGTATTCATAAGGAAAACCTGATGAGATGGAAAGCATGTGGGGAAAATCCACTTTCAGCATTTGGATCATCCTCACCCTTCCTCCTGAGGCATAAGCGGAGGAAGAAAATATGATTTTGGGGAGCTGAGTGCACACACAAGCGCAGATGCACCCCTCCCCCCCTGAAGTAAGTTTTTCATGGGGAAGGGGGTGGGAGGGCAGATCTAGGCCCCTGTGGTGAGGGAGGGAGTGGGGCAGAGACAGGGACAGGGGCTGGGGTAAATGGGGCCCCAGGGCTGGGGTGAGTTATGGGAGGCTCAGAGCCTGGACGGCTCATTCAGGGGTGTGTCGGGGGGGGGGCTCCCGCTGCTGTATGCACCCACAGGGCAGGCACATGGGGCATGTGCCCCCCCGACCCCCATCTGTGTGCGGGGCAGAGGTGGCTGCTGCTGTGGGTTGTACTCCACAACCAACTGCAATGCCATGTACCTCCTGTGCGCTGGCTGCACCGCCTGCTTGGCAGTGGGAAGCACATGGTGTCACACGGCTGTCGGGGCACTGGCAGTAGGATGCAGAGCACAGCCTGCAGTGGCAGCTGCCTCTGCCCCACATGGTACAGACTGGAGACTGCGGGGGGGGCAGGACACGTATCCCCTGCACCTGCCCCGGGGGTGCAGGCAGCAGCAAGATCCCCCCCACACCTCTGGATGAGCCAACGGGACAGCAAGTGTACCATGACCCGCCCCAGGGCCACATTCACCCCCTCCCACCCACCAGAGGCCTCAATCTGTCCCCCCACACCCATTCCCTCCCCCACACCCCTTCCTATCCACATACTTACCTGCTCAGCTGGGCGCTATTATACATACTGCTTGTCTCTGTCTGAATATGCCCCTCCCCTCACTGGAGCCGCCCAGAGCCCGCACCTGGGCTGCCTGCGTTTGTGGGGGCTAATCTCCCTTAGGCCCAGCCTACTGCAGTTTATGCCCTGAGGTGATAATTATCAGGGCATCCATCTTCACTGACCAATGCATCAATAACCACCAGACCATTGGCGTGAATTCTGGGCTCCTAAGAGTTGCAAGGACTATAACTGAGATCTCACAGTGGTAGTGAATCCAATATTCATTAGAATGTCACTGGCAAAACTTTCAAGGATTTTGTCACAGTGGGAAAGAGGAAAAAATATCTGATGATCTACTAGCAGATCATAAACCAACACCACCACATCTTGGCCAAGCCTAGGATAGGTTGCTTTGCTTCAGCTACAAAAGATAGTTAACAGTGGACTTTTTAATCTCAGAATACTAGATATTTTGTAATGCATCCAAAAGAGAATTTTATCCTCTTCACATAAGGACACCAATGTACATGGTTGAAGAAAGAGGTCTGAAGGCTGGTCTTTCAGAGATGCACAACTGTCATCTAATGCGTTTTTGTTTTAGGTAGGGTATAAACACCTAAGAAATAGATTCCTTGACATAACGAAGCCCATCATCTGTCTTTGTACTGAAAAAAATCTACCATCACCAATGCAAGGTCCACTTCATAGATACATCTTGGCCTTTGCAATTTAGGTGACTGACACTTTACCACCTGTGTCACCATCAAGTATGAAGCTGTAGTGGCCACATCTAGGGTCAGTGGTGACATGTAGACGGTGCACGGGGGTGTACCTGCACCCCCTGAGAGTAGCATTCCCCGCTGAAGTGATGGGCAGGCGAGAGCGCCGGCCGGGGAGTGGGAGTGCCAGGAGAAGTGATCCCCACGGCTGATCTTGCCAACTGGGGAGAGGGGGAGGGGCTTCTCCCGCAGCTGATTGCACCAGTCATTGACTGGCTGCTGGGGGTGCAAGTGCTCCCGACTCAGGAGGCACCAGTCGTCCATGTCTAGGATCACCTGTGAGCTTGTGTTGACTACTGTCTGCTGTTCTGATACTAGTGAGGCAAACTCCTCTGAAGTCAGATGACAGCACGTGCACAAAGGATGCTAACATCTTGCAGGTCTGGGAAATTTTATCTTTACAATAGGGCCTAACTATAAGCAACCCTGTGTGTTTGATATCATAGTACCTGTTCTGGGACAACCTTTTAGGCTACCTATGAGAAAAGCAGACGGCTGGAGGGAATGCTCTAGGACAGAGGTGCTCAAACTCCAGCCCACGGGAGCTGTGTGATCCAGCCCATGAGTCTCCCCACAGGTCTGGAAATTGGGCAGCAGCAGAGTAGTGGCAGGGGTACTCAACACCAAGGCCACTGGCACTGCCAGACTGTTTTCTCCCATTTCCCGCTCTTCCCCTTGGTGTCATAGGGCAGCCAGGCCTCAGAGAAAATACCCAGTCTCCTAGATCAGTCATGCTCAATATATCCAGCCTACAGGATATCACTGTCATATCCATATGCACTGGACCACACTGTGCCACAGATGGTCCAGCATGCAGGGTCGCATCCAGCAGGGGGCCAGGCCAGTGCACTGACCCTCCAGTGGATCAGGCACACACACCAACCTTGCACACAGGATGTGGCCTACAAAGCAGCTTTGCGCAACTAGATTAAGCACCAATGCTCTAGAAAACTGTGCAAGTTGTCTGAGGCCTGGCTGTCCTATGATAATGAAGGAGAGAGAGAGATATGAGGGAAAATAATCTGGCCAAAGACCTTAGCGGCAACATGATATACATGAGAACTGTCAGAAACCCGTAAGAGCAGAATCCCTTGGTAGGGGCCAGCATAGGGTGGACACATCCTCCTTGACAAGCTATTTCAGATAAAAGAATCCCTAGAACTCCCATTACCCTTGACCTCAGGGTTGCGTTTTCCTTCACTTTTGACTGCTCTGAAGATGCGCAAGGTAGGAAGCCTACATTTGTGTTCTTGGGCTCCCTAAAGGCACATCCAGAGTTTACTTTCCAACTTCAGCAGGTAAATGACTTGCATATAAAATATTTTCCCAGTGTGTGAGATTCTACAGATTAGCAGAGGCATCAGCTGCCAACCATTAGGTGAAACAACTCTGTTGAACAATAGGCAATACTTGAATACAGGCAAGCTCAAAGAGGTTCCAAGGTCCAAGGAATCTTCTTCTTTAATTAAAGAAACCAACAGACTGTCAATGAATAACAGAGTAAACTAACCACACTGACCTAATTAGTTTGTCTGCAGTCTCAATGCAGATTAAGTTACTTATACACTGATACATCATCACAAAGTTTTACAGACTAAACAAAAAGGAATTATGTTATTCTCTACTAAAATGAAGATAATGCGAGGGGAACACAGGAGCAAAATCGCTCCTTGGCACTACGTTAGGCAACGGTTTGGGTGAGGAAGCAAAAAATGCTAAATCCAATACAATACATCAGGCTACTCCATTATGGCTCAGGTTGGCAGCCTTGGCTGTATTTCTGCCAAGTAACCCAAATGAAAAACAAAAGTTAAAATAATGTCCAAGTAATTTATACAAGCCCTCTCCTTTTTTTTATTACAGTTTAATCTTCCCGTCATGAAGATGAAACAACAGTATGTGATTTTAGTTACAAATCAAAGACCAAATATTGAATGGTACATTATCATCGCCCAGTACCATACAGTTTATAGTGTAATTTACAAGACTCCCTAAAAAATAATATATCTACACGAAGGATTCATCGAAAAGATGCAAGCAAAACCTTAATCCAGGGGTTGAAAATCTACAGCCTGTGGGCTGGATCTGGCCTGAAAAACTGTGGCTTCAGTAGCATCTGGCATTGGGGGGCTTTGCCCATGTTGCACGGCAGTCAGCCACCCAGAGCTTTTGTGGAAGAGGTCTCTGCCCATGCCAGACAGCAACCAGGTGGCAGGGGCTGCGGTGATGGGGAGGGGGTTTTGCCCACACCATGCTGCACCCAGATGACTAGGAGAAGAAGCAGAGGCAGCTGGGTCTTAGTGCCGGCCTACTGCAGACCCAAGTAGGGTCTTTCTAGCCCACCACCAAAAAATGTTGCAGACCCCTGCCTTAAATTGTTTGAACAAGTATGTAAAAGCATTTAGGGAATAATTTTAGGATTCATAGAATTATAGAAAGTTAGGGTTGGAAGGGACCTCAGGAGGTCATCCAGTCCAACCTCCTGCTCAAAGCAGGACCAGCCCCAACTAGATTCAGCCCCCTGCCAAAAGCAGGCCCAGCCCCAACTAGATCACCCCAGCCAAAGCTTTGTCTAGCTGGGTTTTGAAAACCCCCAAGGAAGAAGCTTCCACCACCTCTGTGGGTAACCTGTTCCAGTGTTTTACTACCCTCCTAGTGTGAAAACTCTTCCTAATATCTAACCTAAACTTATCTTACTGCAACTTGAGACCATTGCTCCTTGTTCTGTCATCTGCCACCACTGAGAATAGCTTAGCTTCATCCTCTTTCAAACCCCACTTCAGGTAGTTGAAGACTGCTATTAAGTCTCCTCTTTTCTAGACTAAATAAGCCCAGTTCCCCCAGTCTTTCCTCATGAGTCATGTCCTGGCCCCCTGACCATTTTAGTCATCCTCTGCTGGACTCTCTCCATTTTGTCCACATCCTTTTTGTAGTGGGGGCTCAAAAGTGAACACAATACTCCAGATGTGACCTCACCAATGCTGAACAGAGGGGAATAATTACTTCCCTTGACCTACTGGCAACACACCTACCAATGCAGCTCAGTATGCCATTAGCCTTCTTGGCAATAAGGGCACACTGCTGACTCATTCATCTTATTGTCCACTGTAACCCCCAGTCCTCTTCTGCAGAGCTGCTGTCCAGCCAGTCAGCCCCCAGCCTATAGTGGTGCATGGGATTGTTCTGTCCTAAGTGCATGACTTTGCACTTGTCCTTGTTGAACCTCATGAGATTCCTTTTGGGCCATATATGCAATAATGCATACTACCATATGTAAACAGGTGCTCTTACTAGACTTAGTTTTGCATTTCCTGTTTCTTATTGGATTTTATGCAAACTGTCATAAGAATAAATTTAATTTGGCTATTAAATATCAATTTATGAAGGTACCAAGGAAGTTATCTACTCAAAGTTATAAAAATGCTGTAACTTTAGTCATTCCATTTATATAAACTTTGGCTGAACTAACCCTAAACATTATTTCACACAGTATGCAATTGCCAAGTTATTAAAACACACATGCACACACATGAAACCACAACACAGAATGTCAGCCATTACTCCCAAGAATGCCTCGACTAAAATATGTGCTGAGTAAGCAATAGCTCTGGGTTTAGGATTAAAGGGAACATCATGTGGAGGGTAATTTTATGCTCACAGATAAACAGTCATACATGATAAATCGTTTCAGACAGTAGCTAGTTAAGGAGCCTTCTGTAAAACACATATACTGGCTTCCTATCATAGAACTGATTGTGCATGAGAATATATTTCACAGACTTCTATTCATTAGATAATTAAATAATTCTCCAATTTTTAGCACCAATATTTTCTAAATTAAATTCATCATTACCAGAGTCATTTTTCAGTAATACTTTTAGAAGGCACTTTTTCAAAGCCTCCCCGTCCCTACTGATCTACAACAGAAGTTTCTTATCTTATAGCTGGGCATTTTAATTACTGTCCAGATTTTTCATTTCTTAGCACTTGAGATCAGAAGAACTATTGGGGTGACAATCTCTCTTTGCTCTGATCTTGTAATGTGAATATCTAGATGTGTACATCAGGAAGCCAGATGTTCTTTGAGGAGGCTTTCAGTTCTGAGTTTCACATCCCTACACCTCAGGCTGACAAGCCAGAGCTCCCCTCAAGCTATCTATTTAGCCAGATGCTTTTCCCAGCAAGTAGCTTGAAGGGTTTAAGGTTTTATTATTTAGTAAAAGAGTTATGTCTGCTTTTCTTAATACTGTATTTTACCTAGATTTCTAAATGCAGGAGCAAGACCTCTTCAAAGAAGGTCCCAGAAGACCTAAGAATACCATAATCAAACGCCCAGCCCACCACATTTTTACCTGGTCTTTGAAAAAGCAAATGGTAAAAAGTGAAACAAACACCTGGTCTATTTCAGGTTTCAACCGAATCAATCTTATAGGTTGGCTGACTGAACAGGAGGCAGGTCTACTTTAGTATCATGATCAAACTAATAAAGTTTCTCCAGAACCTCCTTCAATTGCTGCATGTGTTACGTCATGGAAAACGTTGTAAATTTCTCCTCACTTTCAATGCAACACAACTGGAATATCAACATACTTAGAATCTTTGACAGTCAAACTTTTTTCCCCAAGCATGAAGCTAATAGAGGTTAAAGATAAAAATATTAATTTCCTCAGTGTGCTTCCAGACTTTAGTAGACAGTATTCCCCCCCATAGAAAGCTTAAAAAAACATGTCAAACATTCACATATCTGTAGCTTGGGATGATGATTAACTGTGCCTAAGAAGTACTCTATTTATTTATTATTTAAATTACTCAATCAAATGACTACAAGCATGTGATATTTTTCTCCGCATTTGCAGCATAGCCTCTTCAATAACAGGCCTGTTCAACTTTGATGTGGCCAGAGGCAGACACATGCATATCCTGAAGAGGCAGCCTACGCAGGATTTTCCCCACCACATGGGCTACAACAGTGGCATACAGCAGTCACCTTTCCCTCCCCACCATGGGCTGCATGCAAACCTCTGCCTCACAGGCTTTTATTTTGTTTTCATCTTCTTTTTTTTTTTATTTTGGTAGAATAACCAGTGCTTGAACTTTGCCACTTTTGACTGCTGATGCCAATGTTCAACTGCTACAAGACCTGAAACACAGGCTAGAATTTTCATTCTTGTTATGCATCAATGAATAAAGCATTTGTAAGTGTAAGTTTAATTTTGCAAGAATTAAATTTTCATTACTTAGCTCCATTTAATTACTTGTTTCCCAATTTTCTCTTCAACTTTAGGCAGACAGATTCATATACTGATCATTGGTAATCACTAAAATAATTGGCTACATGAAGTAGTGGTGATCAACAATCAGAATGAAGACAAACATATAGTTAATCTAATACTATAGCAGAAAAAATAATCAGTTTTATAGAAATAGATGAAATCCAATGCCCTGCTTCTCTCCAGAAGTTTCAAAAATCCAGCTACCATCTTCCTTTAGCCTCCTAAAACAGTGGGCTAACCCATTAGCTAAATCTCTCTTTCTAAGTACCAACACTTAGAAAATGGATTCTCAAATGTGGGGGCTGCAAGATCCTTTTAAGGGTTGTGCAGGGGCTCAACATTAGCACAGTGAGCTGTGCAAACACCTACACACCACTCAAAAGATAAACAAAGAGATTTCCAAATAGGAATCCAGAGGGTCAAAACCATTCCAAACTGTTATGGTCTTTCTGAGTTTTTTGCAAGGGAAGAATTGCTTTATTATTTTTCTGTAGTTAAGAAATGAGTAGAAGCCAAGAACTGGGATTTTCTGAGAGGTGCCTTGGGTCTAATAAAGTTGAGAACCACTAACTTAATAGAATCATAGAAAAGCAGAGCTATGCTCAAGAGATGATTCAACTTTTCAATGATGCAGGGTCAAGTTGAATAAGGCCAGCCCTGACAGACATTCCTCTAACCCAGGGGTGGGGAAAATAGTGGGTCCATCGGGTGGCCAGCCTTCCTGTCCCAGAAGTCCCTGACCAGGTGGCTGGGGTCAGTTTCCCTGGAGACCCCAGCAGTAGCCATGCTGTGATAGTACGAGGCCAGGGTTTCTGTGGAGACCAGCCCCAGCAGCACTGGCAGGGTGTGGAGCTGATCCAGAGCCTGACTGGGATCTTGTGGAGGTGACAGCATGGTCCAGAGCCAGGACAGATGCATGATCTGCAGCCTGCATGCTATCAGGAATGTGCAGACAACGAATTGCAGCTATGCACAGCCCTGCCCATCACGGATCTGCCCTGGTTCTGGACCATGCTGTCACCGCCACAAGATCCCAGCTGGGCTCTGGATCAGCTCCACGCCCTGCCAATGTGGAGGTGGGGCTGGTCTCCACGGAAACCCTGGCCCCATGCTATCAAAGTGCAGCTGCTGCTAGGGTCTCCATGGAAACCGGCTCCAGCCACAGGGGCAGGGGCTGCTGAGAAATGGAATTCACTGCTGGCCGAACATGGCCCACGGGCCGGACTTTGCCAGCCCCTGCTCTAACCCGTTCTATAAAATTTCCAATTGCGGAAGTTCCAGAACATCCCTAGGCAGCCTGTTGCAGAGCTTCACTACTCTAATAGTTAGATTTTTATTTTATTCTTTTTACCATCAGACCTCAACCTTCTTAGGTATAAAATCAAGTAAATGATTTTTTGTCCTATCCCCGCAATAGACATAGAAACTGGTGGATAATGATCCTTTTGATAATACCATCATATTACATATTGAAAGATAACTTATCTCTTTGCACCTTAGTCTCTTTTGTAGGTTAAATAAACTTATTTCCTTAAACCTTCCCCCTCTTGATTGTCTCCAATTTGTCTATAGCTTCTTTTAAAAAGTAATGCTCAATAATGGATATAGTACTCCTGCTCAGCCTCACCAACACTAAGAACAGTGAAATAGCTACCTCTCTGCTGCTACTCTTTTCTTAATACATTCCAGAATGAGATTTGCCTTTTTTTGCACCATTATATTTTCTTTCCCCTTTAAAGGGAAAGGTCTGTTCCTAACAAGTTTATAACTAATTCATCTAAAAGGCATTGTGGCAGCGAGAAACCCCCACTGGCCTCAGAAACGCTGGGGGCAAACCCTGGCATTCCCAAAAGGGAAAGTAGAGCCACTCACGCCCCGGGGACCTCGCATCCAGAGTGGGTGGGGGCGGAGCCAAGCCATGCGAGCTGGCATTTTGCTGGCTCTTCAAGCAGCTGCTTCCAGGGCAGGGTGGTGGCCAGCTGATTACAGCAGCTAGAGCTGCCACCACAGGGAATTTAAAAACCCCACCAAAAGCCAGCAGATGGGGAGAAGCCGGCTGGGAGCACACTGGACACAGGGAGGCTCCAGGTGCCGGCAACAGTGGCTCCGCAGACACTGCCCCGCGGCAGAGGAGTGAGAGCAGGGGCTGGCACCAGGCTGGGGACTGGCAGTTCCCAGTCCCTCAGCAATAAGAAAATCTAAGAAGGTGCTCCTCTCAGGGAGGATGCCTGGCACCGGTAGCAAGGGCCCTGAGGCTAGGAGCTGAAGCTCCTGGTGTAATCTCCATCCGGGCATCGGACTGGATTACTGTAGACAACACCGCACCCCATTGTCAAGGGGTTTGACATATTGTCGGGATGACAGCCAGAATACCCAAGCAGTTGGCAAGCAGATGAGGTGTAGGGGAGGCGAAGCCCCGAGGAACACCACAGCACATCCATGAGTACCTCTGTCTCCAGGATGCGAGGGGAAGAAAACACCACTGAACCCCCTCCCTCTTTATATTTACCATCAAGTCGTGGCAGCCAAGCTGGGGGGGGGACCCCGATCATGGGGCAGAGCTATACTCACGACGCCTACTCGGGGTGTGACAGGCTGTTCTTGTTATTTATCATATTCAGAATAAAGCATTCATGCAAAGTCTGAAATCTGAAATTGAGTGTAATTTTTCTAATGTCACTTGTGACCTTATGGTATTTTTTGATAAATACTTCAGAGTGATTCTGAAGTCCAAAGGACTAGCACTATCCAGGAAAATAAATAAATAAAAACATCTCCCCCCCCACCCCAGTCATTCCAATGGTACACTACTATATGTTGGACTAAGGGAACAATTAAAAAAAAGAAAAATCAATACTGACATTAATGAAAGATGTTTGTTTAGGCATGACAAATGACCTAATATTGATAGGGGCCATGATCTATTTCTTTAGTTTACCAATAAGAACGTCAAAAGAACCCATAAGGGGAAGTTAGACAATAGATGGTTTCTCAAATTTAACAAACAGAAGTATAAGAAGATCCAGTGGCTAGAGGCTGAAGGCAAACAAATTCAGCCAAGACATAAAGTTCAGAGTTTGAACAATTACAGTAATTAACCACTGAATAATTCTCAAGGACAGAATATCCATCAGCAGAAATTTTTTGATGGTACATATTTTTCTAAAAGATGCTCCAGTCTAATCAACTTAGTTACTGTACTTGAAATAGAAGTGAATTCAGAGATAAGTCCTATAGTCTGTACTAGGTAAGCGGCCACATTAAATGATCACCATGATCTATTCTGGCCTTACAACCTATGAAAGCACAGAACAGAAGGCATGGGAAAACAATTTACAATCCCATTATTTCCTGTAAGTCAGTAATGAAAGTCTGGAAGATGCATAAATCATAGATTCATAGATGTTAGGGTTGGAAGGGACCTCAATAGATCGAGTCCGACCCCCTGCATAGGCGGGAAAGAGTGCTGGGTCTAGATGACCCCAGCTAGATGCCTATCTAACCTCCTCTTGAAGACCCCCAGGGTAGGGGA
>NW_005841991.1:594383-629371 GCF_000455745.1 Alligator sinensis
AAGTGTGCTGCCGGTTACTACTGCCCAAGTGCAGCACCCTGCACTTGTCCGTATTGAAACGCATCCTGTTTTTGTTAGCCCACCCCTGCAACCTATCCAGGTCTTTCTGCAGTCTTTCCCTCCCTACTAGCGTGCCCACCTCACCCCAGATTTTGGTATCATCAGCAAATTTGAACAGGTTGCTTTTCACCACGCCGTCCAAATTGCTGATAAAGAAACTGAACAGTGCGGGCCCAAGGACCGAGCCCTGGGGGACTCCGTTGGCCACTTCCCCCCAAGTCGAATATGACCCGTCCACCCTCTGAGTACAACCCTTCAGCCACTTCGCAATCCATCTGACCGTGTAGGCATCGATGCCACAGTCACCTAGTTTTTTAATGAGGATGGGGTGGTCAACAGTGTCAAAGGCCTTGCTGAAGTCCAGAAAGACTACATCCACGGCGACACCTGCATCCAATGCTTTTGTGACCTGATCGTAAAAGGCAATCAGGTTGGTCTGACATGACCTGCCCCTAATGAAACCGTGCTGGTTGCCCTTGAGCATCATCCCCGATGCCGGCCCATCACAGATGTGCTCCTTGATGATCTTCTCAAAGAGTTACCCCAGAATAGAGGTAAGACTGACGGGCGTATAATTGCCCAGGTCCTCCCTCCTCCCTTTCTTAAAGATGGGGACCACATTGGCTATCCTCCAATCATCTGGCACCTGGCCCGAGCACCACGAGAGCTCGTAAAGCCGTGCCAAGGGCCCTGCAATAACCCCTGCTAGCTCCCTCAACACCCTGGGGTGGAGAGCATCTGGACCTGCTGATTTGAACATGTCCAGCCCCTCCAGAAGCACTCTAACTCGGTCCTCCTCAACATTAGGTCTTGGGGCATTCCCCTTGAGTCTTGTCTGACCCCACTGAACAAGGAAAACAGTAGATGACTCCCCTTTTTATATATAGGGTGACTGTAATAGGATCCTCCAACACTTACCTGTTCCACCTGCAGAGAGTTCACTACGCAGGTTAATTCTTGGGCCAGACCCCTGGGTCCCAGCAGGTAGGGGTGGGCAAAGAAATTAAGTCGGGATCATGGAGGAGAAACCTGGGCAGAACTGTGACACTGAGTCCCCAGAGCCATGTGGTCCTATGATGGGACTCTATTGATCCAGAGAACTTCTGGGAAAAGGAAAACGTAGGGCCTGGCTCAGTTCCCTGAGAGAGGGGAACCCAGAGCTCCGAGTAAGACAGGGCTGCAAAGATCCACCTAAAGATGCAGAGAAAAACCTCAGGGAAGCATGGAGCCCAGGCACATTGCAAAAGGCACAGACTGAGACAAACCCAGAGCAGTTGGGAAGTACTGAGAGGACTAGAGCCAGAGAAGCCACGCAGAGCAGTGTGTCAGTATGCCTGGTGAGCCAACAACCACAGCATTTTCTTCTTGCTTTGCTTCTTAATAAACATCTTAACTAAAGAGTGGCCAGTATTGGCTATTTCTAAACCCAAAGCAGAAGGGTGGACTCTCTGTCAAAGTTCATAAATTGATGAACTTTTAATACTTTGATTTATACTGGACCCTGTTCCTTTCTGTGTGCATTCATAAAGATATTGGTGTTATAGTGAAAGGTATGATGAAAAATAATTTGTACTTTAACATTCTTCCAAATTTGGGCTCAGTCGATTCCCATTACCTAGAATATATGGACTAATCCAAAGCTGAAAAGAGTCAACTATCCAATGCCCCTGTTGCACGAACATAGTGCTAATGGTCATATGAGAGAAGCTCTGAGGCTATTCTAACATAGGAGGCGACTAAATCAAGCCTCTGTAAACTTGGGAATTAGAAAGTGTGCAAATGTCAAACTGCCACATTCACTTCCCCATGTTGTATGCCTTACTACACCAAGCACAGCTCAATTGAAAGTTCAGCTGGCCCAACAGCTCAACTGGCCCAAGGAACCGAAGTCATAATTTTTTTCTTGACAGTGTTCCTTTAACAACTCAAAGTGAACAAGTGCACCTTGCTCAAGAAATTAGATTCTTACAGGAAGACAAAATATAGTTCAAAGTCAGATTTCTGGATAAGATAAAAACATTAGTTATTTGCAAGAAATACCTGAGGTAAGTTAACTATGGGCCACAAAGTGAGACAAGTACCAGTTCAACAGTTCAATCTTTCAAATAATCCAAGTAATAATAGGAGGCACCTTCTAATTTTCCATTCTCTGAAACTTTGTTCTGCAGCACAGATGCTTAATCCTCTTATTTTTCTTAGAAGCATGTGAGTAGAGACTTATCCAAAAAATGTAGGTTTACACATCATAAATTCTTCTGAGTTTGGTCAGATAAAATAATGGTTTTGCATTTACATATCATCTTTCTTCTAAATGGATCTCTAAACATTTCACAAACTGTACTAACTACACACATATCAGAGGGAGCCATTTACCCACAAATGAAATACTGTTGTTTCAACCTCATCTCCTTTTATGATCAGGTAACTCACCTCCTGGATAAGAGAGAGGAGGGTTGACACTGTATACCTTGACTTCCAAAAAAGCTTTTAATCTGGTATCCCATGATGTTTTTATGAGAAAATTGGAGAATTATGAGCTTAACTGCTCGTCAGTTAGGTGGGTAGGAAGCTGGCTGTGGGGTAGGAGCCAGAGAGTCCTAATGAACTGTGTCGTCCTGGCAAGAAGTGAGCAGCAGTGGCCCGCAGGGGTCGGTGCTTGGTCTAGTACTATTCAACATCTTCAATGATTTACATGCGAGGGTGAAGAGCTCACTGGCCAAGTTCGCAGACAACACCAAGTTACAGGGAAGCGTGGTCATGCTTGAAGATAGGATGCAGATACAGGTGGACCTAGAAAGGCTAGCAAGTTGTGTGGATTGGAACCAAATGAAGTTCAACATTGAGAAATGTAAAGTGCTCCACCCTGGGGATGAACAATCCCCTGCACACCTACAGGCCTGGCAACGCCAATCTGACCAGCACTACAAATGAAAGTGCCTGGGGGTAATAACAGACCACAGTATGAACATGAACTGGCAATGCAACGCCATAGCCAGCAGGGCTAATAATACCCTGGCATGCATCAATCGATGCATCTCCAGCAAAACCAAGGAAGTGATTCTTCTACTCTACTCTGCATTGGTGAGACCACAGCTGGAGTACTGCACTTTAACAAGGATGTGGTAAAGCTTGAGAGAGTCCAAAAAAGGGCCACCCATATGATCAGAGATTTGCACGACAAGCCATACAAGGAAAGGCTTAGGGACCTGGGACTCTTCAGCCTGAAAAAGAGAAGGCTGAGAAGTGACTTGGTAGCAATTTACTGCTACATCAGGGGCATACATCAAGGGCACAGTGAACAACTGTTCACCATGGCACCCTTGGGGAAAACTAGGAGTAATGGTCACAAACTCCTTGAAAACCGTTTCAGGCTCAACATTAGGAAAAGCTTCTTCACAGCTAGGGTGTCCAGACTGTGGAATAAACTCCCGCCAGAGGTGGTGCAATCACCTACCCTGGAAATCTTCAAGAGGAGACCTTCCAGCCCTACAATCTATTAATCTTTGGGGCAGAAAATAACACCGTTTGACAACAGTTTATAGAAAGTGACTGAAAAGCACACTGAAGCCAACTAATTTAAAGCTATGAATACAACAGAAACTATAACCTGACTACAGTATTGTAATGCAGTAAGGCATTTAAGTTCTTATAATGTACAGTAGTGGTGCACTTTATAGACTAACTGAATCAGAGATGCATACACTTTCAGATGCTAAAAGATTCATTGGTTACCTTGCCTTCTGTCTAACTTCAGATTAACATGGCTAACTACCTCTCTCATTTCATATAATGTAATATAAAATAAAATACCACTGTAGTTACATAGAGTTGGGACAGCTTTAGGTTGGTATACAAACTTTAACTTTCAACTTCTTGCTGTACATGCAATTCAATACTTAATGCAACTCTAACATGTCATTAACAGTATTTTACACTTAGAAATGGTAAAGCATTAATGCAAAATCACACAGTTAATGTCTTGATTCTGCAAAACTCCTCATCCACAAGAAGGTATAGGCATACATTCCTCATCATGTGCCTCTGCCAAAGTTTCTGGCCACAAGCATAACTCTGCAGCATTGTAAGGATCACACCACATGAATTGTTCATTATTTAATACCTGTACTGCTCTGGGATTCTCTGACACTTTCTGCTTTGATAGTTTAAAGTTTAAAACTAATGTTCCAAGCTTGGCAGGGGGAACATTTCTGGAATAAATCATTTCATCAGAACAATAAAACATAGCTCTCATACTTTCCCTAAGGACCAAGTTCATCCTTATTTGTAACTGTGGAGAAAGTACAGATCTGTAAGAGTTTAATATTACTTACATTGCTTTTACCAGCAGACTTTCAACACAGGTGAGTTTAAATGCATTCTCTACTGTTTTATGACATATCCCCTTCTTTTACCAAATCACTCAAGTCCAATTGCCCATATTTCTGTTTCAGTAATTTCAGAAAGATGCATCTCTAAACTAGATAAAGTTTTATGGCAATGGGAAGGATATAGATAATGTCTTACCTGTGAATTTAATTCTCCTAGCTAAAGAAAGTAGGTTTAAGTTCCACTACCAGCAAATTGAGACAACAAAAGAAAAATCTATTGCTATTATTTTTCCCCGCAAAGAGCTGACTGAGTCTGCTCAACCCAGGACTCCCAGGAGTCTGTATTACTAAACAAATATTTCAGAATTTTTCCTAAGAAAAGAACATTCATAATTTACCATGACACTAAAACTGAATAGGATTTCTGGTCAAAGAAAAGGGGCATGGAGATTAAAGTTACAATTTTACCTATATGACATGCCAGAGAGTGGAGATTTCAACAAATATTTATGCTCACTGAGAAGGAAAAATTCTCCATAGATTTATTTAGGTCATAATTGAGGCTGACAATAAAAGACAGCTTGAACCCCTGCAGTTTCATAATTCAAAATTCAGTGAACACCCCTTTATCCATCAGGGCAAATGTAGCAACAAAATGATTAACTGTTGTATGGGTCACATTCTTGGGCCCAATTCTGAAATGTACTTGACTGTTCAAGTACTTCTGACTTGAGTGGGAATCATTGGGAAACAACACCTCAAGATCCAGTCCTTCATTTGGAAAGGAAATATACTCTTCTCCCAATTACAGCATATGTTATACATTATCACTGGGCTCTTGAAGAGACTTGTAATCTACTAGGAACTGTGCTTCAGGACTGTAATAAGCATTCTGATTATTCTGAATGTTTATAGATGGCATCATACTGAACATAATAAGCCTGACTTCTTTTTTGTTGTACATATCATCAGCAATAAAATACAAACCATATTGCATTTTTCAGCACTTCTTTATACTCAAGTATTACAGACATCCAGTTTTTGGCATGATGCTTATGGAAGCACCAGAGGCATACATACTATAAATTGTCCAGGAAGATACCAACCATTGTGCCTAATTGCTTAATTACAAAGCACCCTCTCAAAATATTCTGGCTGCTAGTTAGAGGATAATAGATGAGCAGCAACCCTGCATGCCAAAACATGCACAAGGTTACTTTCTTCTTTCATTATAACTGCCAGAGGGAACCTCACCTGTGCCTGGATTCAAAACATTTTGAAATGCAAAATACTTAGCTTGTTAATTTTCACACTTGTAGATTTAACAACCTTTTCAAATTCCAAACACCTTCTTGGAGTGAGCACTCATTTGTCTAATAAGCTTTCAGTATACCCCCTGTCACAGAGCACGGCCTCCTCTTAACTGTGATGATATTCCATCCATCTCAGGATACCGTTTGAAATCAACTTGTACTTCCTTTATCTCCAATGTCAAGCAGAAACTTGCAGAATCAGGCACTTTAGCCACAAAGAACTTTGTATCTATCATCAGAGCTTTCCTTCAGTTGTGTACACGTAAGCATACATTATTTTTGTCCTAATTTGTGAGTTTTGTAAAATGCATTTTTTTAAATGAAAGCAGAAGACAACTTAACTTGATGGATACTTTTACGTCATAGTGTGTTTCTTACTGTAGTTATTGCAACTGAATTTTGTATCTCCATTTGTTCACCTTTGTAATCTGCCTTTAAGCTTTGGTACACAATCTTGAATTAGATGCATCTTCACCTCCTCATTAACAAACAGAGATGCACCCAACCTTCAGGCTTGACATTTCTACTATGTTTTTTATCACCAAATTTAGGCTCCCTTCTCCATTAGCAAATCATGACTCCTTTTCTGCCTTGAACCCATGTAGGGTTTGGAAATGACAAAGACATTACAAGCAACATGAGAGAATTTGTTATAAAAATGTGACTCCAGCAGCATCCACTCAATCTACGGTTTAATGAACTGCAGAATGTTTAGCTAATTGCAGGTTGGTCAAATAATTCATTATTACAGCTTTCAGGCAGCATACAAACTTTGATAGGCAGAAAGCCACTACTTATATCAGTGGGGATTTTAGACAAAGCAAGGGAAATATGCAACACTTTCAGACTAGAAGTCCCGCTGCACTGCTGAGTACACTGAAATTAGTAAATGCTGTTTCAAGAGTTGATTATTACATGGTTGTATAGAGGGACTCAATGACCCATGTGGTTCCTTCTCTTATGTTCCTTCCTACAAACTAGTTAGGGGTGAATAGTAGATTGGAACAGGCAGAGTACCACATGCAAAGAATGTGATTGATCAAAATCAAAATTAGATTAGAAACGCCCATTTCTCCATACAAACTGAACGCAGTTACAGATGTGCAAAATTCAGATCTAAACAGTCATAGCTGGGATGTTAGTTTGAATCCATTTCAAGGTAAAAAGTTGCTTAAAGTTGATGAAAGACTAATTTCTTTATGCCAAAAACAGCAAATCACAGGAAGGGTTACAGCTCTAGTATTATGTAAAAGGATTCTGAAGAGGAAGACTTCACGTCAATGGAGAGTGAAAGAACACTGACCTTTCATGCCCTCCTAGTGCCAACAAAACACCAGTGGCAGTTTTCAACCTTATTTTTCTTCACGTGAAAACAAAAACAAAAAAGACATAATCAGCTGACACTGAAAACCTTGTGACACAAGAAAAGCTTTTGAACAAAAATAAACCTCTGAAAAACAAAATTTAACAATAGCAATTGAGAAAATTAACTCAGTCAGGGTGACCTCGGGCTTGGTTCTTGCAACAGATGAAGACTATAAATCTTTTCTTCATATTGTTGAACAGAAGGAAAACACAGCAAGCAGTTAAACCTTTTGGTGCAAACTGGAATAAAAGCCCTAGTCAAGGGATAACTAGTCTTTGAGACTCCCCGGGCATGGCCTCCAAATGATAAAAATAAGGAGAGACTGAACAAGTGTCTTGGAAGATATATACTCAATGTATATATACTCAATTCCTAAGTTCAGTTAACCAGGTTCTGCCCAGACCCCCACTGTCTAAGAAGCATGTATTTACCAGGCTCCAGTGCTTTTATTAAATGTGTTGCAGCTCCTTGTACAGAAATATCTCTATATGAAATGGTGGTCAAGACGGTGACTTCTTACAGAGGTTTCCATTTTAAGCTATTTTCAATGCACCACTTCTCTTCTGCAGAACAACAGCTGTGGATTAGACTATCTTGTATATGACATTAATTTTCTTAAAGGAATAAACTTGCTACAATGTTGGAAAGTTGTTCTTCCAATTCTCTAAAAGAAGTGAATATACATTTTAAAATGCAAAAAAAATCATTCAGAAACAAACCATAGTATTGTGACAGTAACGGCAAAAAGATCAGATCATAGGGAAAAGTAATGTTAGCCACACTGGTGAAGGGTAAGTAGTCAGCCAAATCTCTTTTCTCAGTGTGAGGCACCATTATCAGGTGGCTGCTGCTGCAATTTATTAATTGCATTAATTGCTGCTGCAATTTATTAATCAGGTGTAGCATTAGCTCCCACCACTCAAGTGGTCTATGATGAACAGCAGAAGGTAGAATACTTTTATTTTCTATTTCACTCTTTTCTCTTTTCCTTGTCTTGCAAACACTTTGGATTAGTTTTTTGTTTGTGGAACAACTTGCACAAGAGTCTCTATTGACTGGAGCTTCTGCAGACTACAGTAGATGTAAATATTTAAGTAAATGTGCTTTTGGGCATGGTTACTGTATTTCATTAACTTCTCTGCTACTTGATTATTTTACCTTCACCAACTCACTTTGGTCCTGATTTTACAAACACCGAGTGCCCAAAGTCCCAAATGATGTCAACGGGAGTTGTGTGGGGTAGAGCATCCCTGAAAATCTTTTAAAGTACTTAAAACACTGCAACTTCATTTTTACTTCTTTAAAACTGGGTGATTTTCCTATTTCACCACGCTACTTCCTAGGTATTAGGGTTGTTGGCTGTAGCCATGTTGGTCTAAGGACATAGGTAGACAAGGTTCTTTGGGTAGATGTGATATCTTTATTAGACCAACTAAATAGTTGAACAATTTTTCCAATGATTTAGTCTAATAAAAGATAATCTTCACATCTACCCAAAGAACCTTTTCTGCCTACTTCCTAGATATGAATTTAATGGACCACTAGCATGAACCATGTTTTATTAATGCTGTTGACAAAAACCAGAGACAGCTTAGAAGTGAGAAAATCCCATAAAAGCTCAGACAATAAAAAATTATATATAGACACAGACTACCATATTTTTTCATACACGTTGCATACTTGATCCCAAAACCAACTGCTGAAAATTGTTGTGTACAATATATGTGAGAGATACGGTAAGAACAGCTTCTGCTGGTTACAGACAAAAGTGGAAGTAAAATTTGCAGGGGACTCGCATGGAGTACAACTAAGAGCAGACTCTGCTCCCCAGCTGCTACTACTCAGGTATATACTACAAGGAAAGATCTTTTTTTTTTTTTTTACATTTGCCTTTGAAAAACAAGTTGTGTATTATATACCAGGGCATGCTGCATTTGAAAAAAAAATACAGTCATAACTTATCACACTGTTCACAGCATAATGCTTCCATGAAACAAAAATGAACAGAGGATAAGGACTGTATACAATGAGAAATATGTAAAGAATTGTTTAAATAAATATGCAAAGATCTACCAGCAGGAAACAGTGGAAAAGTACGGTTTCCCTTAGAAGTCCAAATGCCTGATAAGCTCCAACAAGCTAACTTAAAAAAAGTATTTGCATCTTCCTCTGCTTGGTCATCATGATTTGCAGGTACCTAGGCTGTTTTGGAGTTTCACATTAAGAAAAGCCCAAAATATTCCTATCCCCTCCCCTAGATTCAAGGTGTAAAGCCTCTAAGTCAATAAGTTGAAATGATGTCTCTAAATGCCTTTTAAAATTTACACACAGCACCACTAAATGGTTACTACTAGATGGAAGGAGACAGAAAGCCATGCTTACTTGGAGATTAAAACATGAGTATACTAGTCAAGCCAGAAAAACAGACTGGGACAACCAGAATCTAAAGCTCTTTTATAACTTATGCTGTGTGATTCTGTTGTACTAGTTGACAGATTGCTAGCATTTTATTTATTGCTAGGGGAAAAAAAAGGAAAATTTAGGGCCTTTCAAGTCTTGATGGTGTGCCTTAAGCATCCAAGGTGCTGATAAGGTCAACAAGACATTTGTTATCTTTGTAATCTCAAAACCAATGTGTGGCTTGTAACCAGATGACCCATGTTAGATTTATGAGGTTAAAAAATAGTCTCCTTTTACTAAAGCCTTTGTAAAAAATATCAATGTCACTTGAAAAACATGCTGGCTACAGTAAATAAAAATTCTAAAAGATCAAGCAAACGTTTCAATGTAAAATGCAATTGTTACAGCCTTGGATTCAGTGTTGGTTAAAATAGCTTCACCTGGTTATACAACAAGAGGTCTTCTTTTCAATGATCAAACTGCAAATAAATTAAAAGGGCTAGTACATTTACAAGTGAAATATAAAGTACTGAAATATAAAAAATGTCTTCAAATAAAGCAGAAAAACAAGGAAATGAATAATCTGGATTACACCAGATACTGCGAAGTTACATCCCGCCTTTCACCATGTTCTTCTTAAGGATTGCAAAATGCAGCATGTTACTGAGATTACCCACAGTTTACCCATGCAGTATTTCAGCTTTAATTCTGAATTTCTATGTCATCCAACTAGCCTGTGGTTTAGAAACCCTGTATTACTTATATAAATTTGTTTCCCCTCATCTTCAACCCCCTTGAGGTATTAAAAAGGGAATTCTACAGAAATGTCTTCAGTTTGGACTAGTTTTAAACTTTTAATCCTTTTTTATGCGTGCCTTAAATTAGGATCCAAAAATCATAGTTTGGCACCTAATTAACTTGATTAGTTTACATATATGATGAATATTCAACAGTCATAATCAGCTTTTCACACACTCGATCAGGCCCGATAAGTATTTCCAAATATCTGACTGGATAATTTAACATTTCACTAGAAACTAGTGTTTTTGCTGAAGTCTGTCCTGCTGCTTAAAATTTGAAATCTTATAACCCCTGCAAGTCAAACCTCATAAGTACCCCTTAAACATATGGGAAATACAGTACAGTTTCCTTCAAGTTCACAATGTTAAGATGAATAAAGAACCCAGACACCATTTGTTCTGGTTAACTTTGTTACAAAACAATTTCTGGGTTTAGCCCACTGGGCATGTTGAAATCATAGCTAAATAAATCAGCTCAGGCAAAACAAAGGAACAATGCACACACCCAGGTGCCTACAGGTAAAATGGTGTTAAAAGTGTCTTCCCCAAAAAAAAGCACACAAACTTGTGTGCTGCTTTAGTTTTTAATCCTCAGCCAATACTGTTTTAATCTCTGTAATCACTATGAATTCCAGTGCTTTGACAAGTAAATACACACACCCTCTGTTCCCCTTCCCCTTTTATCTACTACTGTTCCTCCATAAAAGTCAGCCTCTTTCTATAGGTGCTGAGTCTTCAGAGCTTAATATTTTATATTCCCGGGAATTTTCTTTTCAATTAAGAAAAACAAACATGACATAAATAAGTTTTTACCTCTCTACTATTTCCATTTCAAAACAAGAAAAATGAGTGTATACTTCAAAATGTAATTGTTGTTTCCCTTCCCTTTCATTCCTTTTCCATTTGAAAGCAGATATTTAATTAGATTTACAAGCAAAAATGTTGTCACTCCATGAAATGCTAAAGGGCATCCCCTTGCGTGTCTACGCCTCAGGTTTCAAATACCTAGACTCCATGGAACCACAATTTCAAATCCCAGCAGGGTGCTGAGGTAAATAAATTGCAATTTATTCAATTTACTGTTTGAAAGTCTTTTACACGAGACGTTAAAACACAAAGGTCTTGTCCACCCTGCACAGATAATAAAGATCTCATAGAACTGTTAATAATAGCAGGGGTTTAAGTCAGATTACTAAACAAAATCTCCCGTCTTTATGCTGCTGTGTTAGATGACTTGGCTACAGCCCTCTTTTACACATATTGTTGTATTTCAGTGATATAGTCCAGTAGTTATTTAACAGTGGTCTCCAGTCTATGCCTCACAGGCAACATATGGTCCCCTCTGAAGCTACCCATAGCTACAGGAAATTAAAAAGTTAAAAGTGAGGCTGATGGAGAGAAAGAAATACGAAGTTGCCTGCAACATATTACTTACTTGGTATTGTTGAATAATGGACAGTGAAAGTTGGGGAACACTGGTCTATATGACAACCCCGGAGGTAAAAATTAAACTTTTTTTTTAGTTAGGCTGAAACATGAATCTTAACTTAAAAGGTATTTAACACTTTTGTAAAGTTGACAATCTACTGAAGATGAGGGCCCTAGCCAGTAACAACTTTCACTAAACAATTAAAATCCTTCTTTAATAATGCTTGCCTTATAATTGATGCTACCATTGTAGGCTTGAAAAGCTGGATGCGGCAGAAGTGAAGAGAATAGCCTAATCATTATAATGAGCTGTAAACACTGTGGTGACATGACGTGAGTCTAATCAGAGATCAGAGTCCCATTGTGTTCGGGGTGTACTCTCCTGTCCCAAACAGTTTATGGTGGAAACTCTATAGTATTTTTTGAAAGATTTGCAGGTGTATAAGCAAGGAAATTCTTTTGTCCTCACAACTATTCCAAAAAAACATCGACCAAAGGTCCTGATCAGGCTTGCCAACTGTCCTTAAATTTATGCAGAGTCCATAGAAAAAAAGGCTAAAAAAATACAGTCCATCAAAAATGAGCTATTTGTAAAACAAACAAACAAACAAACCCAACCCCTCCCCCGCCAAAAAACAAATAAGCTTGTTTGAAGATCTGTTTTCCAAACAAGGCTGGATGCAAGTGTTGATGGACAGACAGAGCAGAGCAGAGGAGCCGCATCTTGCGTCTGAGCATTATAATGATCTTGGCACCCTGCAGGGAGCTCTGTCAGGACTTTGTGGCTCATGTGACTCTATATACTTTCCCCCTCCCCAGACGCATGCTACCACTACATCCCATTGTCTACCTGTAACAGCTATTTACCTCAAAGATAGGCAGGGCCATGTTGGACTTGGCTATCTGAGGCACCAGGTGGAACAGGGAGGGGGTTAATGAAGCCAGGAGAGAGCTGGAGGGTCAAGGAGGGAGAAGCAATGGGTGAGGGACCATACCAGAACAGGGGATGATGTTGAGAGATAGGCTTGGATGGAGACAGCATGGTGTAAAACCATTGCTACAGTCAAGCAAGACAAAATATTAGTGGTTTGGGTTTCACTTAAAGTTTAATGGTTAAGGTTTTCTCTAAGGGCATTTATAGACATGCTCCAGGAGTGTGGGAAGGGTTGCTTTAATTAGAGCAGCTCCAAGAGCCACTCTAATTAAAAGCACCCAGAGCATCATATGTATCAGCGTTCCCCCACTGAAAAATGGCAGCAGGGGTGATTTAACTAAAGCTTGTTGAATGAGGTTTAGTCAAAGTGCCCCCACCACCATTTTTCAGCACAGGGACGCCAATACACATGACGCTGGAGTCTACTAGAGAGTGGTAATTATCATGCTCCAGCAGACTCTATTAATGGAGTCTGCTCTGACACGCTGTAATTACAGCACATTGGGACAGCCTCTCTGCATGTGTATAGGCACGTGTAAGGTTGTATGTTTATCCCTCTTTTCCCCCCTGTAATAAGCCCTGCTTTAGTTCAACATAGTTTGTAAGTGGGGAAGCTGTAAAACACGCAGATTTAGAAAGATGGTGTTAAATCCCTAAATTTGAACCAGGTCCTTGTTACTGCCATCCAGGGCCTTGCAGGAGGGTTACATTTTCATTATGTAAAACATGTGTCAGTAAAAAAGTTTCACTGTCAGTAAAAAGTTTGTAGCTTGTTAGTAAAACAAAACAAAAAAATCTTGGATTGATAACCCTCACCCTGATCTCCACTTCCTCAATCTTTGAGTTACTCATTTTGAGTGGGTGCTGTAAAGCTTTCATCTGCAACTTCTTTGTAAGAGCTCATTTCCCCCTCTAATTTATTGCTACATCCTCTGCTGTGTTGCTAATGGAATGATAATAAACACTGCACTTAACCTTCCTAGACCTAATAAAACAAACTGGCTAAAGAGTGAGATACACCCTGAAAGCTATTAACCTGGAAATGAAAAGTTGCACATCTGGGCAATTCCCAACTAACCAAAGAAGAGAAAATTCTGAAGTGTTAAAATTTTATTAATAAAAATGTGTTGGCTTTGGTGATATAGTAATCAAAATTCTGCCGTGAACTTAAAGATTTCCTGAATGTGGGATATACCACTGTCATGTACAAACCAACAATAAATTTGGGGGACAAAGCTACAAATAACCATAAATATGGGGAATGAAGACTACAATATGCTCTTCCACTGTAATCAGCTAGTTCATAATTTATGAATATTCTGCACATACCCAGAAGTGAAAAATGATTCTTTGTTTCAAGTAGCTTCTTTCCACTGAATCTCACACTGGAGCTCATTCATGAAACAAGCCATAAGTAGACTGAATATGGAAAAGAGGTAGGCAGCATAGCACTGGGGAAATGGTTCATCTCTTAAAACAAAATAGGATATACTAACATTATCTTCTTTGCCTCTGCTCTACCATGCATCTCCCCATAGAGGGTCCAATGAACAATTCAACTACTTAATAACTACATACAAATCAATCAGCCTACAGATTATAATGGAAGACTTAAAAGGATGTTTGGTTACTTTATCCAGCCCTTTGCCTCAATTAATCTAAATTGTCTGTATATTTTGAATGACAATCTTAGAATCATTTTGATCCCTAAATGAGGACATTATACTTCGTGACTGTATTCCAGGAGCATTCTCTGCGAGGCTACATAAAGTAGCAACGTAACCACTCTCACTCACAGATATTTTGTAGCCCAGAATGGAATGGAATGGACTCTCTCATTATCATGGTTACTTCAGCAACTCTAACTTAAAGATTAGTTTCAAAGGCAAAAGAACCAGTTAGACAGCTGTCACTAACCTGTGATGGAAGCTGGTCACCTAGCTGCCCAATATGCCTTTGAAAATCTCCCGCATCAAAATATGAATGTGATTCCCCAACACTGGAGTACTTGAGCACCTCCAAATATTTTTTAAAAGTCACAATAATCTCTTGCTTTCTTAATTTTTACTTTGTAAGATTAGTTTGATTTGTTCATAGGATCTCTTCCTTGTTTGGTTTTTATTTGTATATATTGGTGGGTGGGTACGTGCATGACAGAAAAACTTAGGTAAAGAAAGTCGAATAGTAGAAATGAGCTCTGCATTTAGCTCTGAGAGCAGTTACCCTATTAACAATTCTTAGTTCTTATGGAACTGAATCCCAATGTCCAGGTCCAGGCTTCTACAAAAAAAATCTCACTTTTCTACCAATAAGTCCAGCATTATAAAGTCAACAGTTCTGTTGTCTTAGTAGAAAGTAGTAGCTGTGGGAGATCATGCTGATACCAGAAGAGACACTACCTCAGGTAATTAAGGTGAGATCTATGTTAGATGCTAGTACCAAAATGCAGACCTTTAACTGAACTCTGATCTATTAAAAACCACTGAAGAGAGAAGAGTATTATGGTAATCTGTGCCAAGCAAACTGCTACTACAAGGTTGAATGACTCCATTTAATACCAGTTGGACCTTTTCAGGGCAATCAGCTTCATTCTTTGTGTAATAGGTGCAATAATCAAGCCTGGAAGCCACAAACGTTTAGATCACTGCAGCCAGACCCATGTCCTATAGGACAGGATGCGTTCTTCCAGCCACTACAATATATTGGATAACCAACAGTGCTGAGAAGCCCAAGAGGAACAGAGGGAACTGACTGACCAGAGAACAGAAAAGAGATAACCTATATGGAAGGACGAGAAGGAAGTATTTAAAAAGCAAGTTCTTTTCAGTGCTTATGTCATCCAAGTAGCATAAACTTTTTTTCTCTGGGTTCAGTTTTAATCAAATATTCTTTATCCATATGCAGATTTGCACAAGGCATTAGTGCCGTACATTTTATCTATCTGACCTAAAGCCAAGTCCATTATACTTCTTTGCCCCCAAATCTCTCTCCTCATGACCACTAAAAGACACTTGCACACAACAGGTGCATCTCAGCTTCAAGGGGTCAAGACTCCCCTCTTCCTTCCACTCAATTCCTCTGAAGAGATCCTCAGCACATAGCCAAATCACTGGAGCTACACTTTTGGTTAACAAAATTCTAGGTACTTGGATGACCTCAGCACTACAGGATCTAATCATCTCCCCACAAGTTCTCTTAAAGCTGAAAGATTCAGGGGGAAAAATCATTGTTTTCAATATGAAGGAAGAAGGAACAAGGCTTGACTAGCATTTCCTGTAGTCAGGCTGGAGTGTTGTGGTTATGATGGTCCACAAATATGCAAGGTTTGTTTAGTGATCTATTTTACTGGACCAATTGCAAGAGGTGTTTCACAAACTTTTGGGCAAAACGTGCCCTTCAAGTCTGGTGAAAAAGCAAGTGCATTTGCTAAACTAGCATGATGAGATTCCTCAGGCTCAACTTAAGGAAGCAACAAAGGGAAATGGATTTGGAATTCAACTCCAGATACTCACATGCAAAGGATGAATGCACTTTGTACACTCTTCTTACTATTCTTCAAATATAGCTTTGTTTCATCTCTAGGCATAGTTAGGAGAATATAGAGTAAAAGCCGTCTTAACTGGCATTTTAGTAACCAGCACACACTACTAACCGGAATTTCCAGCCAGCTGGCTGGACGTGGGAGGGGGAGTTTGCACACTAACCCTAACCCACCACCCTGTACTCCTGCTGCACCACATGCGGCCACTGCTACCTCCCCCCCCCTCCGTGCGGGCACCACCACCCCTTCCCCCCCACTCCACGTCTAGCCGAAAACCTCTGCCCCAGGTATCCAGCATTTTTTGATTACCAGCACCTCCCATTCCCCACTCATGCCAGATAACAGAGTTTTTACTGTACTCAGGAGGAAACATTTGATAACTACACTCATGTAAACAGCATCAGTGCAGTTTAACCAGTTTGTAGGGTTTAATGTAAATTATTTTCATTTAGATATATAATCATTATAAACAGATGTAGGATAACTAGAACAGCTGACAACTTAAAGAGTATATTTAATAAATGCCCCCTCCCCATCCCATGCTTTAATGAACCTAAAGCACTTTCCACACAGACATGTAGAAATCAGTCCTGCAGAAGTTAAATGTAGCCTCCAGTGGGATAGCAAACTAGCTGTTTAATACATACCTAGAACATTATACATTCTGCACTATTTCTGTAAAACAAAAAAAATTGAAAAAAAAGTGAAAGTTACAGCACCAAAGATTTGTTCTATTTTCTTTTTATCTAGATCGGTATGAAAAGCCATGTAATACTTCCTGTACTATTCCATCTTTTTCATTAAATGGAAAAATTCTCATGTGACCAAAAATTTAGGTTTTTGTGAAAGCTTTCTTTATACATACAAGTTCACGATATTATTATTTAGAATTAAAGCAGCTTTCCAAAGCCATAATGAATAAAGACCCCATGGATACAGACAGTGTCCAAACACATATAAAAACAGTTTCTGTGGAATTTACATCCAGGACAATAAACAACATACAAAGAGGGTTAGAAGAGTGATACAACTATATAATTTTAATACATACATTTAAATATTTAAAAATATGATTGTATAGAGTCAGTTCTCCCCATCTGACTCAACCTGCCAAAAGATATAAACATTTCCACCATTTCTTTTTAAAAGAGCCAAACCCTTCCCCTTCTGTATTTGCAGTCTAAATATTGTAATATTGTAATGGGTTTACATTACATGAAATTCCAATAGTAAAACTGACTCTTAGTTTCATTATCCAAGCAAAGTAAAAAACCAGCATCAATAGAGAAAATTAGGTTTCTAATTCAGACCTTCTATTTTAGTCATGTACGTGATATCTGTACCACTAGAAAAGGAATCTATTTGTAAAGCATAGATTCGATTTTAACCTGACCATGTTGCTCTAAAAATATATATTAGGAACCCAGTAGGCATAGCTGAGAGTTTATGACCTATTTATTGTATAATCACCTACTAGCAACTCCACTAGCTAATGAAGCAGTCCTGACCTGACCACATGGTGGCACCTATGGAGGCTGCATTATTTAATTTCAAGGACTGTGGGATGACAAAGGAAACATGGAAGAGAAGATATATATAAGGAATATTATAGGAATATACGAACATCACTGGAGGAAAAACACCCCAACAGACCAATGTGTTTCTTGCCAAAGTCAATAGCATGATTTGGCCCATCCCCTTCAACAAGAGTTTGACTGCTAAACCAACCCCCCCCTCCCCCCCAATCACAAAAAATTACTAATGAATAAGTTCTGTGGGGATTTTTGTGCAATAAACTGTATCAGAATCTTCAAGCATTATTCTCCTGGTTTATACAAGATCAACTGTGCTCAGAGACAATGCAGCACTTGACTCCCAGAAACAAAGGGTTCATATCCCAGTAGTGTCGACAAAACCTTTCATCCTTTCTAAGTAAATAACTTTCATACCATTTGCTGTATCTGCCTGTCTGCCTTTTCTTTTTTTTCTGGGGTAGTGATAAGGAAAGCAGAGAGAAGCAAGTTGTAAAAGGAAGGAGGGTGGAAGAAGCTTTTGGATAAGATCTTAAAAATTAAGGCCCTGTTTATTCTATATGTACATTATTGGTTTCACAACTTTTCTTTAAATTGTTTCAATCTGCTCTCTGCCTTAGCTCCAAACCTCCATTCCCCTTCTTGAACCAGCTAATGTGAAGAACACAAATTAGTCGTTTTCTACCACAGGAAGAGCTACATTTCAATATTTAATGGATTCTGCCCAAGAAATGTAGAGTGATAACATTTTAAGCAATACTGGCAAAATATAATTTCCACAGATGTACAAGTTTTGATAAGCAATATAGAAACAATACCAGTGTATCGGTGTCACAAAACTATTTTACTGTGTGAAAATAATAAATCATTGTAAGGTAGAGAAGTAAGGGATACCTATTTGAGATAGTAAAAGCTGTGGAGGAAATGGTTCATGCAATCACAATGATGGGAGCAAATGGAAGGATCAAAGAAGGTCAGTAATAAGCAAGTGGGCTGCATCAGGAGTAGAAGACTCAGAACTGGGAGGCTTGGCCCAGGAAGGGTCCCTAATATTATGGGGATTTTTAACTGAAGTGAATGGAAAGACAGTGAAGATATCTGGAGAGAGGGAGAAGGCAGCTATGCAGGGTTAGTCCCAGACTAAAAACGTAATATTGCAGGGAAAGCTAGTATCTTAGAAAAAAGAGAAAAATGGGGTAAGAACCCCCCCTTCCCCCTCCCCCTCCTCATGAGGCCTGAGAAAGGAGTGAAGTTAAGTAACCCATTGTTGATTCAGATCTCAGATTTTAACTGAGAGACTAGATCAAAGGAAGACTAATTAAAAAAAAATCAAGTACAGGGTGTGCAGTTCCTCTCCTTAATTACTGCAACTGGAATTATAGTAAACCCCAGGGCTTCACCGAGTACTTTACTTTCAAAATTCCAGATTAGCTCACTTCTTCCACAGCTAAGCCATTCCACAGGCAGCAGTGGAGGGAAGGTTGCCTGGAATTAAAGTGAAATGCCTGTGTATTCCAAGAAAGTGCACATCCATAAAGAGAGACTTTCTCCAACTGGCAGGGTGAAGAAGTACCTCCTGGTGGTGCTTCTGGAAGTCTTCCTCAAAAAGGAAAACATAGGACAAGGGGGGCAGCGGCCATAACGTATGCAACTGATGAGCTGCTACAGATTTAACAAGTTCTTTGCACCACTGAGAGAATCCTCAAGTTCCCACTGCTTCATCCTTCTGTGTACCTTCCCTTCCAGAACACATCAGTACATCACAATCTGCTGGAGGGGGCAGTATTGTAAGAGAAAGCTGTCCCTGCCAGCACAGGGAATAGTCAAATCCAAAAATATCAGGCCTATGTGATTTTTATAATATGAAGGATTTCCCCAAAGGATGCAATCAAACTGTCTTATAAATGTTAGTTAAATCAAACACAAGTATCTCCACCTAATGAGCATTTTATCCAGGATCAACTTAATGAGATGAAAGACAAGCGAAACTCATGGCCCTCTACTGGACAGAATACTGTACAGCTATTTTTATGGCTTTGGAAAGTTGATATTTACCCCTCAAAAAAACCAAACTGTCTGAATCATGAAACACCACTGTTAATAAAGACAGTGAAGTAAAAAAAACAACCAGTTTGGTGGTTTCAGTGCACTTGGTGGGCATTCATCTCAGCCTCAGCAGAAAGGCTAGGGACTGAATGGTTGGCAGAGTGAACCATGATGCCCTCTTATCACCAGAGGGACTCCTACAGATCGAAGCTAGGCCATGGTGGTAGACCATTATGGGAGACTGTTGTTCCTGCCACTTTAGCTTTCAGAGCTATCAGTCCAGTTCCTTTGACCAGTACTGAAAACCAGATCCTTTGAGAAGAAATTAATGAATATACAGTATTGACCAAGAGGGCAATGTTGATGATGGTGCCAGGAAACCCCTTTAGAGTACCATCATCCCTGTGTTTACATTCTGATTAACAGGAGCACCGACAGACGCTTGAACTACAGCACTGGCATTCAGGCACTGCTAAAGTAAGGGAATTTAGCAAACAACATTCTCACTGTTCTATGAATAGGTGTTATTCCTAAAAACCTATGTTGTAGCAAATATCAGAAACCGATTACTATAAATGGGGAAGTGGAGTGGGCAAGCAGAAAGCTCAAGAAATAAAAGAGAAATGAGTATAAAGGGAATGATGGAAGAAAACAAAACAAAAAGAAAAGCTGGCAACATTTAAAAGGGAAATGAGTGGATAACTTGCTGCAATTTATGGTTCAAACTCACCGTGTCTTATATTTTCAAAAGACAAATGGACAGAAAAGGACTCAGAGAAAATCTGTTTGTCCTGAAAAAAAGATTTTTGCTATCTTCTAGGGAGTGCCTATCTTATCAAATGGAAAAAAGCTTTGAAATGGTTCTTCTGATGAAATATTGCCTGTTTAAAAAAAATCTACTTCAGAGCTGAGTTCAACTTATTTTTCCTTAGCTCTTCAAATCCACAACTAAAGCGCCATCTACTGTGTCTATGTAGGAATCCAGCATTTCCTCTAGCAATAAATGGAAATTACAATCAGGATCAGGAACAGTGTGTACAGAAGTAACTGGCCTCTTTGTATCTAAGAAATTGTGTATGGCAGGCCTAGTCTCATCCCAGTTAAACAGCATTTTTGCCAAGAAGGTTCAGGCTGCCACCCTTCTGAGACAGGGAATTCAGGTTAGCATGTTACTGAAAGCCAGATCTTCAGATTCTCTCACACACACTTGGCTTCTGAGCAATTGTTTTCAGCTACTTCACTCCTTCCCTATGCTCTAACCTCTTGTATAAGCATAGTGCCAGAGTCACCAAAACCAACACTGATCCATTCCCCCCCCTTTCTGTGGATATTCTTTTCATGGTATTTCTGCATCTTCTAGCTGAGTTCAGGGAAATTAGATACAAAGACCTACAACAATACTAATTAGAAACAGCATGTGCCAACAGTCAGATAAAAGTGTGAGAGAGACAACTGTATGTCACTGAGCATTACTTTGCAAAGGGGAGCATGTTAGCTATGTGTTGGCAATTCTTGACTTTTAATTGCATTTTTCCTAGGGGAGAGTCCCAACATCTCACCTAAAAGGAAGTTTACCATAGGACATGAACTGCAATACAGTACTGCAGGAACAATGCATTGTTTTTGTTGTTCTCTGTACAACACCTCAGGGTTACTGATAAAGTTACTGCCTGCTATCTCATAATGGGTTGAGGATTATGTATTTAAGTTGTCTTGGGCAGCCTTAAAAGTACAAGAGACAGGTGCCTTCCAACACAATTCTGTGTATAAACGTGCTACTGAATATTCTTCATCTCATCACCAGAATTCATATTTTCTGTAGCTTTAATTTCATTAAAGAATATGCACTGATGAGGGAATCTCGCCCCTAGGCAGTATTAAAGCAGAGGACAGCCCTCTGTGCAGTATTGAAGAGTCCACCAACATGCTTACTCTACATACATGAACTTCAAAGAAGGACATAGATCTTTTGTATCTGTGCTCTTGCTGTTCACATGCACAGCCACAGATAGTAGAATGAGAGCCAGAACAAGAGATGTAAACTTGTAGGAAGCAAAAAAAACAAAGCCAGGGCCAGAGTCCTCTAACCTCCCTCTACAACTCAGGCAACAGAAAAGGCTACTCCCCGAAGATGAACGCTGCTCTTTCTAAAATATCCCTCTCTCCAACTCCACTGGCATGCAACAAAGAACACTACCCAATCCTCCTGAGAACAAAATAGCCATTTTGTCATTATCGCCGCAATGACCCACAAAACCCAAGGGGTTTTTAAATCTAGAAGCACCAAAACCTTCCTGTGGATGGGAAGCTGAAACCAAGTGTCATCAGCTTTTCCACATTCTTCTGAATATTGATTTTTTTAGTTCAACTTTATACATGGTTATCAAGTAACAGAGAGACTTCACCCAGACTTATAAAATACAAAACACTGCCCTCCCACTTGTGGGTTCCAAAATAAACACCACAAGCAGCATGTGCGATTAAACTAAACTTCACTTCCAAGCTAAACACTGTGTCATGAGCACAAGACAGGGTTTAAAATACCACAAATATTCTGCAAGGGTCATGAAGTATATACCAGCAAACCCCAGGCCAGTTTACAACATTGCACTTGGCAAGGAGGTGGGGAAGGACTCTGAGGTTTGCTGTTTTTGGTGAAAGATAGTGCAGTGGAGGTGCACATCTGAAGCAAGTTCTCCCTCACTGTAAGTAGTCACAATTTCTGCAATCCTGCAAAAGTAGGAGAATCCTGCACTGATTTCAAAATTTAATTGTTTAGCTGAGCATAAATACTACATTTTTAAAGCACTGAGCTAATGAATATTCAAGTGTTTGGTCTGTTGGCTCAGACAGTTTCCCCCTTCCCCCATTCACCTATCATTTGTGTTCTGGATTTCATGCATGTTTGCCAGAGGGCTCCTGGCCGGGAAGTACATAGAGGTCATGTGAAAAACACTCCCCCATTAAACAGCTGTTCTCAGCTCTTACTCAACAACAGATGAGAACAATTTCAAACAGTACAGTACCTGTATCGTTTTCAACTAAACTAAACTTGAAAATAAATTACAACTTAAATGGTAAGCTCTTGAGTGAATTTGATTAATTTTTCTATACGTGAGAATGCAATACTGATCTAGGGTGGCTGAATCAGACATCCTGGCCACAGACATCATCCCAACTTCCTTTTCAGTGCTTTGCTAAAGCAGTGGTCTATAGCACCCCTTTCTCTCCAGCCTTTTGGGTGCTCACACAGCTTTATTAATGCACCTGCATTCAACACTTTTGCTTTTCTACTCATTTTACAAAAAAAGTCTGGCAGCAGACTTTAGCTCTGGCTTGCAGAATGCCTGTTATGGCAAGACCAGTCTTTTCAATGCTTTGCCAATATAGCTTAGTCCTGGTTTACACCAGTTCCTACAGTTCTGGGCCTCCAAGTACCACAATTCAAATCATTCACATGTGTAGTCACTTTGACACTTTCCCAATTGAGCAACATTTGAAAGGGCAGAGAAGAATGGTGTTAACTTCTGCTTAGGGAGAAGAGGATCAAAACTATTACTTCAGTATCTAAATTTTTCCTTTCTGCCAGACAACAGGCAAAGAGCCAGCATCACTTCATAGACTCTTTAGCTCTTGCTAGTGAATGCAGGGAGTTTCATGGTGTAAAAGCACCACCTAGAGGCTGCTTCTTCCTCTTACCCCCACTCCTGAGAAAGGTATGAGCAATTCCCCAAAACAGCTCTACTACAGCACAACTCCAATTCTACAAACGTCACTGGGTATACTGAACACTTGACAATGAGAAAATCATCTGTAATTAACAAATATTCGGGCAGAGCACGTTTATAATAATGAGTTTTGAATATTAAGTGTAGATGAAAAATGTGTATTAATTTAAGCTACAAAATGTAACAATAGGCTTCTCTAGTATCCCTTCTACATGTTTATCACATCTCTAGCAAACAGCTAATTAGACATCAATAAATGTTGCTATTTGACCAAGGTATTTCATAAGCACTCAATCAGCATTAAAGGATTAATTAGCTAAACTGGTATAGCCACAACCAAAGTCAGAGACTCATTATACTAAGTACTGTGCGAACACAAAACAACAGACAGTCACAATCCTAAAACTTACCATCTAAAACAGGGGTGTTCAACCACCATGCTGTGGGCCAGGTCTGGCCCCTAGTGCCATGGCCCAGCACACTAGATTGTGGGGAGCCCCATAGACAATGGGCCTGTTCACTAGATTGGGCATGCAGGGCAGCGTGGGCCCTGATCCTAGCACATGAGGGCCAGGTGAGGATTGCTCAGGGCACTCAGAGCCTGATCCCAGTTGAGCAGGGGCGGTATGGAGCCCCTGGAGCTGATCCCAGCATGTGGTGCTTTATCTAGCCCATGCGCCAACCTTGCACCATTCACCTGGTCCACAGGGCCAAAACCGTGAGCACCACTGATCTAAAACAAGATGCATCAAGTGGTCATAAAATAATGCAACGTGAATAGGAAGGATAAGATCGACAGTACTATGTTACATGCGTATGTTGTGTGTCCATTACTCTGTACACATTAAAAATCAGTACGAAAACCACAATACGTCACACTTAAGCAATTTCCTTTATCAACAGAACTCCAAGGGCTTTTCTAATATTTATTACACCTTAAGTTCCTTGTGAATTAGTGAGAGTTAATAAACAGCTGTATATCACAGATGCGTAAAATCGAAGCACAGAGAAACACTCCAACCCTAGTTCAAATCATGTCAGTTAAGAATTTACAAGGAAAAAAAAGTATCCTATTCCCTGCTCTTTAAAATTTTTCCACAGCTACAATCATTTCTAGTGCAATTACACCAATACATTTTTATTGAATTTAAAATGTATAATATTTTGAAATTCAATATACTATAAAGAAAGAACATATGGACTATGATGAGTTACAATACCTGGAATTAATTCCATCTTAGTGTTGGTAACTCAAAATCCAGTTTAAGATGTAAGCAGAAACCCTGGATGAAATTATCTGATTGTAAACCACCATCATTCCATCCATCGCTATATTCCTATATACATGAAAAATAAGTGAAATTCAATGCACTTCAACTCAGCTGTCATATAGGCAATCAAAAATATACAGATCATCTGATTTCAAAGTTATAATCAAAGATATAGGAGCCTTAAGACTCAATGATATTTCATGTTTATGATTAATTCCGATATGGACAACTTGAACTTCCCCCTAACACCACAACCATTTTCACCCCAACTCAAGAGGAAACAAAGCAAAATATTCTCCTGGACAAACTCAAAGAAATGCAACCTGGAATAATCATGTGAAACTCCCCGGGAAACCTCCAGGACAAATTCAGCAATAACTTAAAAGGTGGTATAAAGCAGTTTAGGGTTTGGATGTACATCGCCCAAAAAAAGATGCAACTTGCATCGATTTGGCATTGAGGAAGTGGACAAAGCGAGTGTAACATGCAAAGGTACAGTGAAAGGGAAGAAGAGCATAGCAGAAGCAATTAACAGCCGATTCATAGCCTTAACTCACACCAGCGCCTTCTACAACACCCACAGGACCAATTCAGCCATGGAATAAGAGGGTATGTAATTTTCACTGAATTTATTATGCTTCTCAAGATATCATTTCACTGGATTTCTCACTTCCCCTCAGGCATAAAAAGAAAAAAGTCAGTGAATGGAGAGAGATTTTGGGAGCATTATTATGAGATGAATTTGAAAGTGTTCAAGAGCAAAGTACTGAAACACAGGCAGTTTGTCCCACAAAAGGGCTGACTCACTGGTGTCTTAAAGGGAAAAAACCTGTTCTTTGAGAGCTACCTGTAAAGATATCCTCAATTGTGACTGATTTCAGTGGAGCCACTATTTCATTCCAAGTGCTTTTAAAATCTAATGGCTTTTTCCTTACTTCAAATTTCACACAACTATTAATTGATCTCTATCTATCCTGTAGAATGCCTCTCAAAGTTATTTTAAAATAAAACGTAAAGAATTCATTGTTGTCACACGTCTACGTCTATTACGCTTGCACCTGATTGCTTCAGGATGGAATCTGGCTCCCACATAAAACTGGGCCTGTGTAAGTTTCTCTTTGTACAAGCATATACTTTGCAAGTGGTTTACATTTGTGCAAACAGTTTGTAAAATGCATATAAATGGCAACAGGCATTCAAAATTTTGTAACAAGCCACATATTTGAGGCAAAAGAAAAAAAAGCATATGCAATATAAGCAGAAGTTTCAATCATTAGGAAAATTAGGAAGCTGTAATGACTACACTCAATATCTTGACCACCAAAAACACATTCCTAAGCCTTCAAATGAATATTTGATTTAAAACAGGTACCAGGCTTTATCAAGGTTCTGCAAGAAAAATCTGGCAACTACAATCTCAGACTATAGTATATCACATTAACGTACTCTTCATACTTTATTCATAAGGTCTAGCATTTATTTTGTCACAGACACACTTCAGTATACACATTTTGATATAACACAGAAAAATTCATGGACAAGTAATAAATTATAAAGCCATGAATTCATATTGAGCTTCAGACTATGACAAACTGAGCTAATAAGTACATACAGAACTCAAAATGGGATTGTACCATAGCAACAACATTTACACAAAGCCATTTACAATTCATAGTACAAAATTAGGAACAAGCAAATTGGCTTTGGGTTCAAGGTGGCAATCTAGTAAATTATATCTTTTTTTAAATTTGCTTTATGCTTTCTCCATCTGCAGTGAAAGTTAACTGGCCAGAAAAACTGGCAAGAGGTGACATATGGAAGCTGAAACTATATTTGAATTCTATTCCATCTAAAATGCTACATAGTACCTTATGAAACAGCACCCTAACTACAAGTTAGATACCCATTTCCTGAAACATGAGCCCCTTGGAGTACAGGTACTCCTCACTTAACATCATCCCAGTTAACTTCGTTTCATTATTATGTTAACAAAGTAACATATGTTGCTGATTTATTAGAGAACATACTCGTTTAAAGTCGTGCAGTGTTCAGTTATAATGTTGTTTGACCACTGCCTGCTAGTAGGTAACTACTATGACATAACTGGATTAACTTAACATCGTTTCGCTTAAAGTCACATTTTTCAAGAATGTAACTACAACATTAAGCGAGGACTAGATGTACAAATTTGTTACCAGCTGCCAATCCTTGACAGTAACAGGATATCAACTGATAACTGTATATTATCTAATGTTTCTTGAAACTCACCGACAATTTTAGGCATGTTATAATGACTTCCATTTACTTTTTTTTTTTTTTTTTTGCTTTTTTGGGGTTTTTTTTCTTTTTACACGTAACATTTATGGCAAAAAAAAATCAGTTTGGCTATTACATTCTTCTTGCACAAACATAAGAGAAAAATTAATTCAGCAGAGATCACAGAACTACTTGTACAAATACCATTCACTTCAAATTTAGGTTGTAAACAAGATTCTATACTTTATGTTCAACCATATCAAGTGCTCTATAAATTTTATAGAGCCAGAATCACCAAAGGGGTCTGCTTTCCAACAGTTTTTAAGTAGCTCTTAAAGTCCAGGCAATGTTATGTTATGTTTAATGTTATGTTTAACTCAAATTGAATCACTCATGTCGACTACCATCACACTTCACTGACAGGTAACCAAACTGTAAAAACTGTTGGGTCAGAAAAATGACTGCCTACAAGGACTATTAGCCGTCATCTTCAGAAGGCTATTCATACAGTCTTCACATTTGGCCAGCAAATCTCCTACAAAATACATACAGCAGGTCTAATTATGGCCTTCTTTAAGAAACCCCAACTGCGTACAGATAAAACAATCAAGCAGAAAACAGCTGAGACCCCTTGCCTTTCCATACACAGTTAAAGAGCCACCATGAGCTTTTATCAGACACCATGGCCATGTCCCTGATCAACTAGAAATATTCTTTTGCCAGGAATAATAGTCAGTTCACCTCCACAGTACTCAAAGATCATGAATGCTCGCATTCTGCCTGCATCCTCCATAGGTGCTATGGTGGGGAGAGGAAAGAAGCAGCACTCCATTGCTGCTATTAGATTCTCTATTGCTTTGCTTCCACTCTGCGTTTCACCAGCATGGCACAAGCCAGTATTTAACTCTTATTTAAACGCTTGTAGCACCACAATCCTTGTACAGAAAATGAAGGAAAATCAATTTTCTTCCAAGCACCTACATAGTAAAGACAGGGAGTAAGAGGACATACAGTAAGTACAAGGATGTGTGTCAATACATTCAATTAAACAAAATGATTCTGCTAGATTAAAGTCTAGCAAGAAAACAAAATTCCACATCTAGTCATTTGTAAGTATTTTGCTTGTATCCCATTGGCTGAGAAGTTATACTCGGTGCATCTCATCCCAACTGCAATAACATGCTTTTGTGGGCATATAGTAGGACTCAGGCCACGTACAGGCATTATGTTTTTATCAGGAAAATCGCAGCTCTCCCAGTAGAAATCCACTTTACAACTTCATTCATAGCATCTGACAGAGAACAGGGGTACTAAACAGAAAGGAATAAGGTAATTTAAATACAAAGGATAGGAAAAGGAGGAGGAAAGAAGAAGGTACTATTGACAGGGATGAAGATGGGTTGAAGGAATCAAAAGAAATAAACAAAGCACATTGTTCTTTTGTATTTAGCACCCCTGCTCCCTGCAAGTCCATTCACAGTATCTGACCAAGTAAGCTGTAGCCTATGAACGTTCATGCCTTTCTGAATGGTTGGCCTATAAAGTGCCACCCTACACTGCCTTCTGCCTAATTTACTTAGTGTAACTGGACCATTAAAAAGATGTTGGATACAGCTAGCTACTCGGATGTCTGAAACAAGGATATAAGTGCAGGCCTCTTCCTCCAAGGGAAGCATCACTATTGTATTGTTATTATGCTTGCCTGCAAACAGAAAGAAGAGCTGATTTACCTCATGGGGCCCAATATCACGTAACTCAAGTAAACTAGTATTAACTACTAAAAGCATTTGTATCTCTCTAGATCATAACTAATTCTAATGGCTGATGATAATCCATGATGCAGATATGCACACTGTAATAGTAGGGCTCATAGCTTCTATGGACTCCAGCAAATAGGGAGCAACGTAATCTCTCATACTTGAGCAGGTCTGACTTCCCATGCAGTAGGGACCAGCAGTAAACACACATTAGACTGACAACGTAGTTGGTGCTTTTCCTTCCCCATGTGACAGTCTCCCATATCTACAGGCCAGTTGGCCACTGTGTCCAAAACAGAATCTATACCCCTCTTCCGGGGCACTGCTTCATGTGGAACACCATAATATTTTACAATCTTCTGGGTTCTTGCACCAGCTCTCTTTTTACTGTCTCTGAGAAAAGAGGCAGAGATATCAGTTCCTTATTAATGCTAGCCAGCAATTCTCTCATAAATTGTCATGAAATCAGCTTCACTTCCTATTTAAATAAAAAAAGTAGTAAGGGACAATTAAAAGAGAGCAAACTGAAATGAAGGGATGGTGAATATTAAGGTACCTGAAAAGAGACAAAGGAGACATTACCTTTCATGCTAACACTACATTTATATTCACAACACTTCACAAAAATAAAAGTTAAGAAATACCCGACTACCAGAAAAATTGGAAATATCTAACAGTAGAAGTAAGTGTAGCAAGTTATGGTCTTTGGACACTTTAAAAACAAAAGCATACTGGAGATGAAGCTTCTTGCTATTTATTTTAAATAGCTTCTGTTACGAGTAGTCCAGCTAAAGCGGAAGGATGGGACAGAGGACAGTCTAATATGTGAGATAAATGTAATTTATTACATGGTAAAGAATGCATCACATGAATGTTAGGATATTGGTGAATCTAGATCAGTGGTTTACAGCCTGTTTAGACTCAAAACTCTTTGAGTTGTCATTCATTTTTTACTACAAAAAAATAATAGAGCAATTCTTCTATTGCAAAGAACTCAAAGAGACAACATGTCAGAATGTCTTTAACACTCTGGATTCCTATTTGAAGTATCCAGGTCTATCCTGTGAATCATGTCTGCAAACTGAACAGTGTGGCACCTCACAGAACCCTTGAAACGATCTCAGGGCACCAGAGTATCCCAGCACCCTGGCTGAGAATCACTGCTCCACACCCTAAATTGAGAAGGAAACTTGAATGTCTCTCAAAGAATGAATGCCTATTAGTCTCCTAGACATGAAGGGTCTAGGGTCAGAAGGCAGAGTCCCTGGTGCAATCAAACTGGCAACTTTCACCGGCCTGACTTGAACTAAAAATATATTTGCAGAACTACAGCAACTATGAGCATGATTTCTAGAGAAAGAAAGCAAGCCACTGAGCTTGAACAGCTGTTGCAATCACTATGGTTGTTTGCAACATTAAAACAAAAAAGAAAGAAAGAAAAAACCCCAACAGCTGAACTGCCCAATCTATACAGATGTTGCAGAGCTGCGTCAAAGAATTGCACTGCTTCTTCAGTAAAGCATGCTTTGTTTTTTTGTTTTAACATCTGCAAGAAGTCTACTTCTAACAAAAGAACTCAAAGAGGGAAAATCCATGCAACTTCTGTACTAAAGGCAGATACTAATGCAGCCCAAGATGCTTTGTGATATTTCTCAAGATTACAGCTACAACTCAACTTGCAGTTTCCTGGAAAATATCTTCTTACCAATAGACATAAAACAGGAGCTGTAGACAACCACATACTGCAAACTTGTACAAGAGCAGCTGCAAAAACTTGGCTAATGGTTTCCCCATAGCATGCTGACAGATGGATATTACGCTATTAATAATAATGGAATGCAAGCATGTTACAAACTGTACTATTTTATGGGTGGTTATACATTTTATTCTGAATTTTAGCATAAGGAAAAAAGTGTGGCTTGAAAACCTGCTATTCAGCACATAAATACCTTACCTCAGTTCAAATACACTATGCATGTATATGCTAGATCTCCAAATGAAGCATGTTATGGCATATTTTTAAATCAGGGTATGCATATTAAATGTGAGTTACAGTTATTAGACTCACTATACTTGTGGTACAAGAAAACCCTTTGAAATGCAGGGAAAGACGCTACCAGCTAAGGATGTTATTGCCTCTTGTCAAAGCAGAAAGCAGCATAATAAATGCATGTAATTGATTTTTTTTATAAAATTCCCAAAAGATTTTGTGTTGCTTAGTTGGATTCTTTTGCCCTTTTGAACTGAATAATACCTTGGATATATTCTCAGTTATACCAAGGGTTTTACTCAAGTTATACCAAGGGTTTTACTGAAAAGTAAAAGTAATCAAACTGAGAAAAAAAACCTTGATGTCTTCATCCAAATTCTGATCCTGGCCCATTCTTAAACATTGGGAATCTCACTAATCCTTCTGTGCGCGCTGCTGAAACTGTAAAAAGAAAGAATCATTTATTTCTCTCTCATCATTGGGGTTGTGAGGCTTAACGTATGCAAAACACTTCGGGATCTTCTAACCACCCATACAAGACTAACCAGTTGTCACCTTGAAGCATTTGTATTATACCAAAAGAAATCCTGTGATACATGTCCAAAGGTCTTCTGCATTAAAAATTTCCTCTTGGAACACAGCTGTTGACAAAACCAAGCCTTGAGGGCTGCATCACTCTCAATTCTTGGTCCATCAGAGTTCCTGGTAATACATCCTAAAAATAAATACCTACACCAAACACTCTGATGCTTAAAAGGATAGGGATTAAATTTGTGAATGTTGCAGGTGCAACTCAAAAGAGTTCACTGGATTTCAATGTTGAAAAGACAATGCTTTGTTATCCCTCCCCCCCGAAAAAGGGCACTGCTGATTCAGCATTAAAACTGCATCTTGCTTATGTACAACCAACCAAAATGATAACATTTGCTACTCGATGCTTATTTTCCAGAGACTGAGCTTTCCATTAGTCAAAACAAACTGGGCCCTATCCTTATTTATTTGTTATTTTGAAACAAACCAGAGGCAGGCTGGTCCGCAAGGCTAAGGCAGGTTCTTCTGGTACAGATCTAATGTCCAGGACCAAAATGTACCATATGTCATGGTGTATTGGTCAACACAGTGAATACAGTAACCCCCGTTTTCTGATGCAAAAAGTTAGGATTTTCATAGGTACGATGAATAAATCAACCCACATTTTATTCAGGCTCAGGCAGCGCCACTTGCAGAGGATGGGGCTGCACCAGCCGAGCATCAAGCCCAGTGCCACTCGCAGTGAACAGGGACAGAGGCGGAGCCAGACTCGGTGCTCAGCTGGCATGGCCAGATCCCCTGTGAGTAGCACTGCCTGGGCCGCACCAGCCAAGTACCAAGCTCAGCCTCATCCGCTGTGAGTGGCACTGCCTCGTCCCCTGTGAGTAGTGCCGGCTTCAGCACTTGGCAGTGCCGCTCACAGCAGACAAGGCCAGGCTTGGCGCTTGGCTGGTGCAGCTCCATCCTCTGTGAGCCTGGCACCACTTGCAGGGATATGGGCTCAGTGCTCGTCAGCACCGCTTGCAGCAGACAGGTCTGGGCTCAGCGCTTGGCTGGCGTGGCCCAAGCAGTGCCATTTGCAGGGGATGGGGCCATGCCAGCCAAGCACTGGGCCTGTGCTCATCCCCATCCCCGTCCCAGCCAAGCACTGAGCCTGGCCCTGTCTCCTGTGACTGGCACTGCCAAGAGCTGAGTTTGGCCCCGCCAGCTGAGTGCTAACTCCACCACTGTTCACAGGGGATGGGGCTGGGCTCGGCATTCAGCTGGTACGGCCCCATCCCCTGATAACAGTGCTGGGCTTGGCGCTCGACTGGTGTGGCCCAGGCAGTGGTGCTCATAGGAAATGGGGCCGTGCCAGCCAAGCACCGAGCTCAACCCTGTCTCCATCCCTGTCCCCTGTGAGCAGCACTGGGCTTGGCGCTGGGCTAGTGCAGCCCCATCCCCTGCGAGTGGCACTGCCTGGGCTGCACCAGCCAAGCACCAAGCCCAGCACCACTTGCAGGGGACAGTGATAAGTATACAGTGTATAAGTCGAGGTTGAATTTTAAGAGTTAAAAATTGGGCTTCAAACCTCAATTTATACATCATGAAATACAGTAGTTAAAGACACGTTACAAAAACCATTAATATTTTGTTCAATAACTTCAGTGTATATACTGAGTATGCCTATGATATATGAATAGGAGGAGACAAAATAGTACAAGAGAAGAGAAAGATCATACAGTCAAACGCTAAAGAATTTTGCTATTAATGTCAGCAGGATTAAATACATGATCACATCCAGAAATAAACTGCAAGATCATAGGAAGATAAGGGTAGGGAATGACAATGTGGAAAAGGTAGATGAATTTAAATATCTAGGAAGAATAACAAAAACTACTGAAAACAATACTGAAAACAATCAAGTAACTGTATAAATCATGACGAGTATTTACAGTACTAATATATGCCTGTTAAGCCTGGATAAAATAATATCAAGGAAAATCTCAAGAAACCTAAAAATCATGCTTTACAGAACAAAATTGGTCAATCTGTCCTTTTATACAGATATAAATCCTGGACCCTGACATAGGCAGATGGAAAAAGGCTGAAGTGTTTGAAAACAAAGGGCGCTTATACACGAGCAGCGAGGCTACTCCGACACACTGTAATTACAGCACGTTGGAGCAAATTCAATTAATCAAGTCTTCTGGAGCACGGTAATTACCATGCTCCAGCAGCTTCTAGCATCTCGCGTATCAGCATTCCAGTACTTTAAAAAGGTGGCAAGGTACTTTAACTAAAGATTGTCAAAGCTCGTTTGACAAGCTTTAGTTAAAGTGCCCCTACCACCTTTCTAAGCGCGGGGATGCTGATACATGAGACGCTCCAGGCACTTTAATTAGAGTGGCTCTCTGAGCTAATAGGACCCCAAACAGGTCACTCAGAATCTCTCTGTTGCTCCCTCTCGCAGCCTGTTGCATATTAGTGTAGCCCCACCCTCCATAAGGTGGAACCAGATCAGGTTGCCTTCCACCTCATCTGCATATACATTTTTGGAGGATCGCAAGATTTTTTTACAAGAACACCCAGTTCTAGTCATGAGTGGGAGGCTAATTAGCACGTGGATTCATTGCGAGTGTGTGTGTGGGGGGGGGGGGGGGGGGGGGTTACATACACATACCGTGTGCTGAGTTGTGGGGTCACCATGGCTTGAAACATCACTGACTGCTGGGGTCCAGCCCAATGAACTATATAGTAAATCATGAGCCTTTTGACTTTGAACTAATATCATGCAGTGGGTGCATCTACATGTCACCCTGTGGAGACGCGCTACATCACCATACAGCACACTATGGCAACATAGCGATCATGTGGGTCCTACACATGATCGGCAGCTACTTCGCTGTAGTGGCACACTCCCCACTTTTAGTGGGCCACTACTGTGACATAGCTGCAAAATCTAACCGTGCACCACGTACACAGTGCAGTATGGGTGGTTACTGCACCGTGCTTTTAGTACTTCTTTTTGAAAGTACTAAGCATGGCACTGTAGCAACAACTTTTTTTGTACTACATAAGAGTGCTGCTTAAAAGTATATTTATGGAGTACCCATGCTAAAACTTTCAGTAGTTTCATAAAAGGTAAAATGTGTCAGTTCTGGGTGAAATAAGTCCATGCATTTATTTATATGTTTACTTCAAGGTCAGCCTTTTTAAGTTTGCCCTTCATTTCCATGTGTTCAGGGAGAACAGGATCTGACAGTAAGCAGGGAGGAAGGGAGTATAGAAGGAAGAAGTTGTGGGGGCAGAGGGCAAGGGATCTACCTGACCCCTCAGATTTATTTTCCCTGTTGTAGCAGTGGGAGGTTGACAAATTCAAGGCAAACCTCCAATAATTAGATTCTATACCTGGAAAATTATAACAAGTACACAAATATATAAATTTTCCATATATAGAATCTAATTACTGGGGTGTCCTCATATATTCAAGGTCATCTTGTATTTAAGTAAATATGGTAATACAAAATTTGATCTGGAAGGGATAGGCAAAGTTTGCACAAGACAGAAAGAGATGGAAGGCTTTAGTTAAAATGGTTATAGGCTCTTAAGGCTTGTGAGACAAGAGAGAGACTTTAGCAGAGAATATAATTTCATCCACATGCTTAAGATCACAGTCAAGTAGGGTTGGAAGGAACCTCACAAGTTCATCTAACCCAGCCTCCTGC
>NW_005841991.1:629381-642289 GCF_000455745.1 Alligator sinensis
CACCCCTGACTAAACCAAGCCAGCCAAAGGTCTGTCCAGCCTGCTCTTAAAATATTCCAAGGATGGAGATTCCAGAAATTCTCTGGGCCATCTGTTCCAATGCTTGACCACCCTCAGAGTCAAAAATTTCCTCCTGATCTCCAACCTAAATTTCCCTTGTTGCTGCTTTCCTACCAACAGGTGAATGAAGTGAATACATGAGCCTCCCCAGGTGTTATCTCCTCCAGCAACTTTAGACAATCCATCAGCGTGGGTGAGGAAAGTATGCATCTCTGATGTCCTGCCAGGCTTGTTTGTTGCAAGACCTTAGGAGATGTTTCCCAAAACTGAGCACATTACAGCAGACCTTAGGACAGTGTTCTGCAACCTTTTTAAGTAGGAGATCACCACTGGCATTTAAAAGCAACCCACGATCTACTGTGCACTGCCACCCCCACCTCCCACCCAGCAGGTAAGTCTGTGGGGAGGGAAGGCAGGGAGGTAGATCAAGGTAGGGAGAAAAAAATTATTTGCGGGCACACCTCCGCAGCAGCTAAGTCCCACCCAGCTGGGGCCCCACTCAACTTACCCCTGCTCCTGCCTCTGCAGCACTGTCCCTCACTACAGGGGACTCAATCTAGGTCCCACCCCTTTCCTCCCCCACGGACGGACCTGCTGCGCTGGAGCGCATTTGCACGCACGTGGGCACTCAGCCCCCCAACCCAGCCTTGGATTGACTCCAAGAGGTTCCAAGATGTACCACAAGAGCCTCCAAGATCTACCGGTGGATCGAGTTCCACTGGTTGGTATCCATTGCCTTAGGAGGTCTGTGAAGCTGAGGTATTTAGGAAGGAAAAGCAACTGATTGTCCACCTTTCTTTGGAGATTCTGAGGTCTACTGGAATGGGAATACCCAGGAGACCTTAGACCAGTAGGGACCAACCTTTCTGGCAGGCATATTACAAGTTATGGCTACTGCAACCTCCCTGAGTGTCATTCTGGTCCCCTTCCTCTGCCCAATTTGTCACTATGCTTTCTGCTCCCTACTCTGTACACCCTACCCAATCTCCAGCTGTGTTTTCTGTTTCCTGCCTTGTGCTCCCTGCCTGATCACTTGCGCTGCTGTGCTGCATACCCTGTCCCTGATCTGCTGGGTGCCACACACACAGGCTGCCTGTGCCCGTATGCTGCAGGTTGGTCACTCCTAACTTAAATGATCCTTGTTTTCCTTGCAAGCTAGAAAGCCCTGAGGCAAACATAGCCTCTACACCAAAGAGTTTACAATCTAAAGGTGGCATATTAAGTGAAGGATCATCTGCCCTGTCTGAGAAATAGAACTTCAGCTCAACATTTCTTAGGTCTCCAACATTTGTAAATGTATTTGTTTTAGAGCTAAATGTTCTTCAGAAATAACATGCACTCAACTCAGTGATGCACGACTGCAGCCTTAACCAAATTTATGTATAGCACAGCAGGAAGAGTCTGAGCAGTAGGCACTTACATTTTGATGAGTCCTTTTTGTGTTTTCTTTGCATATTAAGAGTCTTATTTTTAATGAAAAAATAAGGCTTGGTTCACATATTAAGGGCAATTTAACTAACCAGTACAGAATGGAAACAAAAATGCTGCAGTCTGCCAAGAAGCTAGTTGAGACCTCAGATACCAATAAAGCATGAAACATGGATGCTTTGCCTACATACCCTCAGGCAAAAGATTAAAATGTGATAGGAATAAAATGAAACAGTTAAAATAATAGCACATGAATTAAATTAAATGAACAAGTAATTAATGTGTCTGATGGGCAATGCAGATCATATGAATGCATATATTCAAAGATATCAGAAGAACATTCAGCAAAATGTCAGAAGAATTTTGTCTAAAGTGAAAACTTAGATTCTTTCCTGTTACCAACATTTCAAAGACAGGTTGGGCATTCATTACATACTAATCAAGACACACGGCAAACTTTTGCTAGGCTCCCTTCAATAAAAGCTCCAAATCTGTCCAACTTTTCTCTCCCCCGAGTATTACCACAGTATGCTAGATTCTCACATAGGAAAATGCTATTGTGGAATCAGAAAAAATATATGCCTTAAACTTTGATTATTTTAGTTATAAGATGACATAACCGCTTTGTGGAAAATTGCTGGCTCTGTATAGAAGAACAGATAAGAGAAAGTGTTTGTTCTTTGCAACTCCTCTGCAACTGCTTCGCTCACCGCGGCCTTGAAGATAGCAAAAAAGTATGTACAAATCTGATTTCCAGGTGCAAAAAGGAGGTTTGTGAACTAACCTCGCCTCCCCCATTAGTTCCCATCCTGATTACAGCAAAGAAATAATGAAGTAATATTATAGCCGCTTTTCATGCTAATTTCACTATATGATCACGTGAGTTGTAAGCAACTGTTAAAAAGTATATAAGCCTCCTGATTTTGCTCTTGGGGGGGACCCCTTCCAAGTGCTTGGAAAATCCATGTCACTTTGGAATCCCCCCTACAGCTGTAGTTTCTTTTGAATAAAAGCTTCTGCTGACCTAACCTAAAAGTATGCTGCATGTGTTTCTACAACACTATACATATAACCTAGAGGCAATACAACCAATATTTTAGAAGAGAATTAAAATCAAATGGATGCATGAGGAAGAGTGCACATATATAATGTGACTGGTGTTTATTATGCATTATTTTGCTAGAAGTATTAAAATATTTAATGTTATGGCTGCCTGAGCAAACAAGATTTTTACTGCAATTTTTGACTGAAAGAGGGAAACTATCATATTAAAGCAGACATGTCAAACTCACCGTGTGCCCAGGGTGAGATCCAAACGGCAAAGCTTCTTGCAAGCCAGATCCAGCCCAGGGCATAGGGTAGCAGCAGCAAAGAATGGGGCAAGTGGTGGCAGGCCGAGTGAGGCTGCATTACACAGCCCTTGTTTGCCCCCTGTCACATGGGCCATGTGGTCCTAGATTCTGTGGCAGGCCATGCCCATTGCTAGCCACACCCACAAATTCCATGGCCCACTGATAGCCCTGCAGGCCAGATGGAGCAGCTCCACAAGCTGTATATTTGACAACCCTGCATTAAAGCAAACAGTGGCACAGATAATGCCAGTGCGCCAAATCAAACATTCCAGTAGAGAAAAAGTTGATGCAATTACTCAGGAAACTCCATCCGTTTCAATTCCAAGCTCCCAACTCATTACCCCATCACAAGTCTGAGTCTGGAAAGCCACAGATAGAGTGGAACTAACAGCTTTTCAAATGTAGATGATGTTCAAGAGCATACAAGAAACTCTGACCATAAGGACATTTGTGCTGCTATCAGGTCTTCCCATCCTAGTGTCAGTACAGCTCCCTCAAGCACACTACTTGTGCCTCAACAGTCTATCAATTCCACCCAACACCTCTGATGTGGGTGTATGAAAGAGGACGTAACATTCTCTTCCTCAGAGATTGTCAGGTTAGCGCTGCCTTCTGGATAAGGCTTCCCTGTGGGGCTGCCAGAAGATTGTACTGAAGTGAACAACTGTCTCCTAGTGACTCCAAATCCCTACAAGATCAGAGTTCTCACAAAAGAGGAGAAAATTAAACACTGGTAAAAGAAAATAGGAACTAATTTCCAAATAAGCATCCATCACTGGGAAGATACAGTCCCATCTGCAAATCTGCTTGTCCCCACATCCACAGCAGTGACATATTCTGCCTCAGTTACGTTTCTACTAATATCGTTGTACCTTACACCGTGATGTATAAGTTCTGATACCTGGCCTCACAGCTGTTGAAAGGAAAATTCTGCTCAACCCCTCAGACCCTGGCAGGGTGGAAGGGAGGAATGCTGCAAGGAGGTAAATGCTACTAAACACCAGTGGCTAACAAACACTTACTGAGCATAACATTTGTAATTATTTAATATTTTTACTACCCTACCGTTAAGAAGCACTGATCATATACTAGATACTAGGGATCATACACACAGAACAAAGAGACTTTACCTATCACAGACTGCCTACAATTATAGCAGGACTATCCAACTGGCAGCCCTGGAAGCCCATGGGCCATATGTGGCCAACAAGGGGTTGAAATGTATTCCTTGGGCTCCTGGTCTGGGCCCTGTTCCCTCCTTTGCGCTCTTGCTGGAGCCAGGATCCACAGGCTTCATGTCCCTCCTCCAGCTTCCACTCCCTGCTCCAACCCCTGGGTATGGTACAGAGCAGTCCAGCCTGTGGGACTCAGAGAGCCCTTGACCAAAGGGCTCAGGGGGACCCTGAGCAGCATATGCACACTGCGGTGCAGCGTAGTTGCTAGCCACATGGCAGAGGGGTCACACGTGGGGGATAGCATTACATGTTGCATCTACACATGCAAGGGCCCTGTGTGGTGCAGGACATCCACACAGGGATTTGGGGTGCTCTCAGGGCTCACATGGTGTAGTGGGAGGGGGAAGATCTCACATGGCACATCTAGAGCCTGCATAGTGGATGGGGAAAGCGGGTTTATGTGACACGTTGGGGCCATGCCATGCAGTAAGGAGGGCTTGCATGGTGCAGCATGCAGCCCATGTCATATGTGGCTGCAGGGCCTGCAGCCCCCAGTCCTTAGGAAGCTGGACTGCTCTGATTTAAAGCATAAAGCAAAAGACAGTGGATGGATACAGGCATACAAAAGAGAACAAGAAACAAATCAGATAATAAACATTTGTTTGGCCGCAAAAGCTAGCCAGCAAAACCAAAACCTGCAGACACATCAGTGGGTTTCTAATCCTAATTTGGACAGTTTACCATAGGAACAGGAAAAGGCTCGTCCTTGATACCAGGTGTGCTTTATGTACATTCCAAGCTCCTGCTCCAAAGCATCGAGGCAATTGAACCTCTCAGTAGAATTGCTGCAAGAACTTTTTTTTTAAACCACTTGGACAGAACAACGTGTTTTCTTCAAAAATTGTCCTCAGAAATTGCTGAATTATATTTATAGAAATTTTCCAAGCACTCAGCCCAAGGCAGCCATCCAGCATGGAAAATTTCAGTGTGGACAGGTAGAGTCTGGCAAACTTACAAGAAACAGGGTTTGATCATAAGAACTCTCAGGTCTTCTTAGTTATAAGCAGTGCTATTAGCTACTATAATGAAGGCAGCTTCTGAGCCCTCACGTGAAGACACTAAGACACTCATGGAATAAATGATTTGTCCAAAATTTCACAGAGAAACACTGGCAGAACTGGGAACAGAATCCTGGTTTTCCTACATTCCAATCCTGTACCTTATCCAAAGGGCCAACTACTTCCTCCCCTCTTTATGATTTCTGTGCCTGTATTTGTGCAGAATGTTCTTTTTCAACAAGGTCATTTGCACTGTAAAATGGAAAAAAAAATGGGGGTTGTGGATTTTAAAAGCAAAGAGATAACTTCAGCTTTAACCCACTATCTTTTCTATACTTCATCACACATGATAACAGGAAGGACTATTCTAGCATTTTTAATTTCTTTTTAGTAACAGGATTACATTTTATGGGCACAGATATTCCAAAAAGAACACAGTGTTGATCCATAAACTGCATAAACATATGTTCTCCAGGGTCTTATTATAATGCATGCAGATGACAACAGTACTGAAACTAATTACCATTACATTTAAACAGTCATTTTTCAACTAGAAGTTGTTCCTTCTGAGAATAACTGTTAACAACGTCAGAGAGCAAAAGCATCTCAATTTCCCACTGTTATAACACATCTAGCAGTTAACCAAGCTACTTTCCCTTTATTAAAAATGTTTTGCACATTGATGGAGTGCAAGGACACAGTTCAAACAACAAGCTGCTAACAACAACAAAAACCTAATCTAGGAAAAAAAGCAAGAACACTACCCTATAGTTTCCCCTCACGCTCTTAGCTTTTATTACAGAATAGCAGGGGCGGGCAAAATGAGGCCCTCAGGCCACATCTGGCCCACCAAGCCATTCTATCCGGCCTGCAGGGCCCCTAAAATATTTAGAAAATTAATATTTATCTGCTCCTGGCTGCCTGTCAAAGATGACAGAAGCCAGGGGCAGTAGGACACAAGGGGAGCCAGCAGCAGGACCAAGCAAGCCAGCTCCACCCCACCCCCAGCCATTTACCTACTTTCCTGTATGCTCACTGCTCCAGCACCATGTGGTTCCCAGTTACGTCCCCAGACCGCAGGAGCACAGGGCCCACACCAGTACCCCAGGGCCAGGAACAGGAGGAGTGCCTGTGTCTCTGTGGTGAATCCCACACAAACACCCCACCATACACATGCACCTACACCCCCCTTACACTGCCAGACCCCCACACCTCCTCACACACCCCAATCACCCTCCGCCCCCCCCACAGCCCCCACAAAACCCATACACACCCACACCCCACATATCCACACAGAAAACAAATATGCTTCCTCACCCCATGCCTATCCACTAGGGCTATGCGAAGCTTTGGTCCCTGAATTGATTTGGTGGAGATTTGGCCCGATTCAGTGGCCGAATCTCCGAATCCAAATCAAATCATAGTTTCATAGTTGGTAGGGTCGGAAGGGACCTGAGCAGATCATCAAGTCTGACCCACTGCAATGGCAGGAAAGAGTACTGGGGTCAAACGACCCCGGCAAGGTGTTCATCTAGCCTCCTCTTAAAGACCCCCAGGATAGGAGCCAGCACCACTTCACTTGGAAGTTGGTTCCAGATCCTAGCCACCCTGACTGTGAAGTAGCACCTCCTGATGTCTAGTCTGAATCTACCCTCTGCCAGCTTGTGACCGTTATTTCTAGCCACTCCTGCTAGCGCTCAGGGGAACAGGGACTCCCCCAATGCCTGCTGGTCCCCTCTGACTAGTTTGTAACAGGCCACTAGATCCCCCCTCAGCCTTCTCATGTGGAGGCTGAACAGATTCAGGTCCCTTAGCCTCTCCTCGTAGGGCCTGCCCTGCTGCCCCCTGATCGAGTGGCCCTCCTCTGGACCCGCTCCAAGTTGAGACGACCTTTTAATCTCTCCGAATCAATTCGGAAAGATTCAGACATAGACACGGCTTTAAATGTTTTTTATACATACCTCAAGGTACCAGGCGGCTCATGAATGCTGAGATGCTGGGGCGGATCGAGTGTCCCACAGGATTTGCGGGGGCGGAGGGGGGGAAGAAGCACTTCCAGTCCACTTCCAGGTTCACTGCTGAGCACTGGGGCCCCATCGTGCTCCTGTGAGATGCTCCATCCGCCCCAGCATCGCAGCATTCACAAGCTGCGCCTCGTACCTCAAGGTATATAGAAAAAACATTTAAAGCTATGTCTATGGCCAAATCGCTGATTCTCCGAATCAGCATCAAATCTTCAGATTCGGATTCAGTCAAATCCAAATGGGGGACAGTGATCTGAATCAATTAATTGAATCACTGTCCCGGATTCGGGCCAAATCTGAATCCGAATCCAATATGGGCCATTTTGTATACCCTTTCTATCCACCCCCACAGACACACCCACACCCCCATACCCACCCCCCATACCCCCACCTCTGCACAATATACAAAAGTAAGACCTCATTTTAAGCTATTGTGTAATCACCTCTATGTACACTATGCAAACGCATGTAAATCAGGACAAAAATATTCTTTGAAATCAAATTAATGAATGCTGTAGATGTTTGCTTTTTAGAATATAATTTGGTATTTTTCTGGTTCTGAGATGGCAAAACCCCTTGCCAAAAGGAGTACTTTTTGGGGCAAGGGGAGGGACTTCTGGTGGCAAAGGTAAGGGGTTGAGGGGCAGGACTTCCAGTCACAAGATGGCAATCAGGGGGTGGGCCACCTGTCAAAGGGTGGGGCTATCCATGTGGCCCTCGACAGCTTGCCAAAACTCGGTAAAGCGGCTCTCCAGCCAAAATATTTGCCCGCCCCTGCTGTACACAATAATGCAATTCAAAGCTGTTGCCAAGAACAGAATTTTTTTTTCAAAGAGGGAAGCCTGTATAGAAGTAAGATGTTTTCATTTAAATTATATTTTTACAAGTTGCTGCAATAAACGCTAAAAAACATTGAACGCTGGCTATCCATATACATGACAAATATTTAATCAGAAACAAATCTATAAGCTCAGGTACATGAATGAAAGCACTTCTAGAAAGCATATAAGACAGATGAAAAGTTCATGAAGTTGAACATAAAATGATTTACATACTTTTATCAAATAATTGTTACTCTAACTGATGAAGTCTACTGAAGGGGCTTAGATAAAAGGCTGGTCTACATCAAAAGGAAAATGTGTTTAAAAGAACCATTTAGAAAACGTTCTAATCCAGCTCCTGTTGAACTGTTTTCCAACAGTTTGGTTCACTGGTTAAGTGAGGACATGGCCAAATTGTGTTCCAAGCTTTGGTGAAGTGAGAGAAGGGGCTTTATGAGAAAAATGGTAGGCTGCTTTTTTTTTTTAATCAGATTGAAGGTTATTTTAAAACTGCTCAACAAATTTAGAAAACAAATTTACATTATTTTTCCACTGATCCATGTATGGTTGGTGTTACTTTTTCATTAGTCACATTTGGGTGTGATGTTTCTTAATTGTTTAATTTTGTACAGCATTAGCCTTTTCACAGAATGAAAACAGAGTGTTTTCATAAACGTCTATTTATTTTGAATTTCATCCATCTACCGGAGAATCTCTGGGCCTTTGAAATTGATTTAGCCTTAGGATACAACTATAAGACAGCAAAGCATCCTATTTTACAGTAGGAAAAGAGGGGTAAAACTTAAATGACTTTTCCAAGGCTTCAATGAAAGCAATCAGAAGAGCTGGAAATAAAAGGTAATGTTCTAACTCCTCTACCTTAATTGCATCCTTCTCTTCCATACAGCATATATAAAAGTAGAAATAAAAATGTACATACAGAACATGAGTAACTGAAAAATACTTTTAGTTCACATAAAACAAAACAGTAAGCACATTCTTCAGAATCTAGACTTTCATTTATAAACATTAAATTTCAGTCCCTTCTGATTCCAAAGATAAACTTCCAAATGTGATTATGGTAAAGTAACAGCATCTGCACATTTTCTTGTGTGCGTAGAAAAAACAACTCCATTTCTTCTATTACTGTGCCTCAGCTTTTTCAAGAAGCAGAAGAGTAAAGTTAATAAAAATCATCTGCAGATGCTATTCAGAAACTTCTAATGAAAGGGTCACAAATCATGCGGATTTCATATTGCCGCTCCTTAAGAAGCTACAGGCAGCAGCAATAAAAGAGCTGTTTATCAGAAAGGACTAAAAACAACAGAGGTTGGACTAGAGATACAGTATCAGGGAACATCATCTTACAGCAACCAGATGGATGGGCAAGAGAAAAATTAGAAGTTTTATGCATATTCATATGCAAAAAATCAGTGTAATCTGTTTTTCCTCTGGCTTCTTCTCAAACTCTTTCCATTTCAGGTTTTATTTAGGCCTTCCCCACACTGCTATGATTTGTTCTGAGGTAGAGCTGGAAGAGTGAGGCTGGAGAGTTCAAAACAAAACTGTAAACATCGGAGAATGAAAGCACAGGATCACAGAGAGTACCAAAGTTACTGACAAGTAGAAAGGCTGAAGTAGAAGGAAAGAGAAGACAGAGTTCAGTTTGAAGATGATCCTTTTGCCCAACAGAAATGCTTGCGTCTTGAAGACAGTCATCAGTAAGAATTTTTTGGTTGCACAACGGAGAGTCATTGCAGACATCACATGATGTGTACAGCTTAGTTAGTTATCAACACTAAGTGTTTACAAAAGTATAAAGTAAATAGAAAATTTCCCACTGAAAATTTCTTTTCTAAAATTATAACAACAGCATACTGCATTTAAACCTTCCAGGGTTCATAAACCAAACACAAAACTTTGCACTAATACATAACAACCTGAAATTGAAGCTGATGAGATTACTCTCATGATATAAGGGAAATGAAAATGTAAACCAGCAATGTCAATATTAGCACAAACTGCATTTTAACACTTACAATTGAACAAGCTAAGGTGTCAACATCAAAAGAAATTAGATGTATTTGTGAAAAAATGAGTTTTTAAACCAATGTTTCTTTAACTCTCAAAATCAAATAGTAGATACAAGTGTTAGAACACAGTCTCAAAATACCTCACTTCCATTTCCCATGGAAACATGGCTCATACAAGAAAATCACAAGTGTGTAACTTTGTGGGGGTAGGACGAGAGGGAACAATTAGAAATCACAAAAAGCTAGTTTTTTTAGCAATGTTGATTGTTGTCCTTAATAAGCACAACAGGTTTTCTTGACAAATGTGCATGAACCTTTGGGACAGCCTAGGATAAAGTGTGCTGTAAATTCACTGAAATCAGTGGAATTGCACAAGGGTGAATTTCACCTTAACCTCACTCAGTCATTTTTATGAATGATTTCTGCAGTTTGATTTAGTATCACCATTTTAAAAATGGTACAGAGGATGGTTAGAAGGCAGAATAGATATGCACTTATATAGAGTGACTAAATAAGATTATAAAAACACGGATGGCCAATAGCATCTGATGAAGGGAGGTTCAGCCCACAAAAGCTTGTGTAGGACAGGGGTTAACACAGATGTTGCTTGTTCCACTGCTAATACGTGTGATTTTGGCAAGGTAACCCTGAATTCCTGGCCCCTTTTGGATCCCCATGGGCTGAATTTGGCCCATGGGCCATACATTTGACATCCCTGGTTTAGATCTATCAACTGGAAGAGGCATCAGTTCTCTTTAAAAGTGAGAGAAAAAAACCCCCACATTATTTTGCTACCTTTTACTTGACACTACCAGTTGATCAATATATTATTTAACAGATGCACTTTCTTATGAACTATTATAAGACTCTTACAAATAAAATTACTCCAAACTGTATTACTCCACCCTCTTCCTGGGGAAACTACTCAGAAAGCATGTAATCCAAAGATGAACATTTTCTCTTAGGTGATTCAGTAATCTCTCAAATCCCTGGCACAACATATTGGCATGGCATGTAGGAGATGTACACATACAGAGTTCACCAAAGTATAAATCCAGAATGTGTTTTAGCTTCTACTTCCCTCAAGCAAGTTGAAAAAAAGTTGTGGCTTACTGGCAAAGAAACTGAAGCACTTTGGTCTTTGTTGTTTAAACACTTTGGTATGCAAAAGATAAACACACTTCTAAACTGGTGAACAATAAATCAATATACTAATTTATTGAAGAGTTTATTACTGGTGTATTAATTTGGATCCACATGTCCACAAATGCAGTGTGCTGTTAATTAAATGGTTTTTTATTTATGATGTAATATTACCTTACTTCTTCAATGTATGCCACACACACACCAGGACAAAAATCTTTTTAATATTTTACACAAAAAAATTGAAAAGAAATAACTCTTCTTCTTTTTAATGACCCACTCAGTGCACAGGATGAAGAATGCTCACTTAATGAGCAACTGTTCAGTATTTTGTTTTGCCCTCACTGTTCAGCATGTTAACATGGATTTATTCACTGTATGCTCTTGAACTCCTGCTCTGAAGTGATGTAGCTGAAGAGGGGCAATGAGGGCAGCCTTTCTCTGAGCTCCCCGTGCTATGCTGTGCTGCACTGCCCCTGGGGCGGGCATGGAATATGGAAGCTGGAGGAGGGAACGGGAGTCTCCAGCTTCAGAAGCAGTGGAAGCATTAGGGGGAGTGGCAGTCAGGCAGTAGTCTGGGTAGGTGGGGGAGAAGGGAGAACAACTTAACCCCTCACAAGCCACATGTAATACATGGGCCATCAGTTGCAAAGCCCTAATTTAGACCATTAAGAGGTAGGAAACTTTAGATCCACTGTGGCCCCCTGATTGAGAATCACTGCTCTAGATGGTCAGAAATACATTTCTTGATAGCATGATCCATAAATCTTTCTGCATCTTGAGGACTGACTGGTATATAATTCCCCAGATTTTCCTTTAAAAAAAAAAACAAACAAAAACAAAACCACTAACTCTGCCTTTTTCCAGTTTTATGGGGCCTCACTTGACCTCCATGAGTTCTCCAAGATAAAAGCCAATGGCTATGCAGTTATCTCAGAAAAATCCTTGAGGACTCCAGTATAAATCTCCTCTGGCCCTCCTAACTTGAAAAAAAAATTTCCCTAAATAATCTCTAATCTGTTCTTTCCCTGTTCTAGGCCAATTACCTCCTCCCCTTCTCTTGCTACCAACTGTGCTCATCATCTGATTGCTGACCTTATTCATGAAGATTGAAGTTAAAATGGCATTAAATACTTCAGCCTTCCTTGCATCAGTCTTTCCTAAATTGCCGTCCCAATTCAGCAAGCATTTTGCAAGTTCCTTTCTAATTGCCTTTTATGTCCCTTGCTATCTGTATCTTCATTTATGTTTGGCCTTCCTTATTTTTCTCCCTGCATGCCCTTGCTATACCTCTTATGCTCAATCCTACTAATATGGCCCAGTTTACATTTTTTGTAAGGTTCCTTTCTAAGTTTCAATTCATTGAAGAGCTCAGAGTTTAGCCAGACCAGTCTGTTGCTGAATCTCCTATGCTTCGTTCCTCGACGTCTAGAGTGCCTGCCCTTGTGTTCTTAAGTATTAGGGCTATGCAAAGCTTTGGATGCTGATTCAATTTGGAGGACATTCAGCCTGATTCAGCGGTCAAATCTCTGAATCAAAATTCAAGCGGGAGACCAATAAAAAGGTCCAAATCAATTCAAAGCCTTCAAATCAATTCAGAAAAGATTCGGAGAAAGATTTGGAGATTTGGCAATTCGGGCAGTCCCCGCTCGCTGCTGCAGGGAGATGGACCCAGGTTCCGTGCCAGTAAATAGGAGGTGGAGGGGGGCGGGGACCACGGAGGGATCTCCACCAGGCCCCATCCCCTGCACCTCCAGCCCTCCCTGAGCACCCCCCACCCGCTCTCCCAGCCCCATCAATGGCTGCCCTGCCCA
>NW_005841991.1:642349-646408 GCF_000455745.1 Alligator sinensis
TCCCCGCCTGCGGCACCGGCCACTGGGGCTTCTAGGGGCTTGCAGCAGAGCCCCCCACGCAGCTTGGGCCAGTGGGGATTGCCCCCCCACCAACCTGGCAGCAACCGGTGAGTGCAGGGCTTTTTTTTTCCCCCTCTCCAAGAGCCGGGATGCTGGGGCCAGGTGGGGAAAGTGTTCAGGGGATGAGGCCTGTTTGATTTGGAGATTTGGCAGCAGCCAAATCTCTGAATCAGATTTGAATGAATCAATTTGGCGATTCAAATCACTGTCCCGAATCAAAACACTGTCCCCCAGATCAGCCGAATCTGAATCCAAAGCAAATACTAGCCGCTTCGCACAGGCCTGTTAAGTATGTATCCTTTTCAAGAAGGTCTTAAAAACAAGGTCTTTCCAAAACATTATTTTACAGGAGTCACTACAGTCTGTTGTGAAAAATTAAATTTAAACAATTTTTAAAATATCCATGCAAGTCCTTGCGCATACCACACACATATGGAAAATAAAAGGACAGTTGCACTCCTCTATATAAATATATGGAAACTAACCAATAACATGGTAGATTGACCTAGGTCCAGATTTGTTCAACATTTTTATCAATTATCTAGAAATAGGGAAGCATAGTAAAATCTCAAAATTTGCAGATAATACTAAATTGATCCAGATAATCAAATCTGAAGCTGACAGAGAGGAGCTGCAGAAAGATCTCACCAAACTTGGGGGGCAAAAAAGTGGCAGATGAACTTCAAATGTTGACAAATTCAAGGTAATGCACATAAGGAAAAATAACCTCAATTATATGTACACAATGCTGGGTTATGAACTAGCTGTTACGACTTGGGAAGGAGACCTTGGTGTCATTGGAAATAGTTCTCTAAAAACATCAACTCAATGTCCAGCAGCAACCAAAAAAGCCAATAAAATTTTGGGCATCATTAAGAGAGGAAATGAAAACAAAACAAATACCATCATGCCACTACACAAATCCATGGTGTACCCACATCTTGAATACTGTGTATAGTTTTGTTCTCCACATCTCAAAAAGGCTGTAGCAGAATTAGAAGAGGTATGGAGAAGGGCAACCAAAATGATCAGAGGTATGGGGCCATGGCCATACCAGGACAGACTAAAGACTAGGATTCTTCAGTTTGGAAAAGAGAGGGCTGAAGAGGTATATGATCAAGGTATATAAATTCATGAAGCGTGCAGACAAAGTTCTTCGCTAAATCCCAGATTACTAGAACTAGGAGGCACCCACTGAAATTAGCAGAAGGTAGGTTTAAAACTAACAAGAGAAAGTACATTTTTATGCAGCGCACAGTTGTATAACTAATTACACAGGAGGTTGTAGAGGCAGATAGTATAGCCAGGTTCAGAAAAGGGCCTAATCAAATTCATGGATGACAAATCCATTAAGAGCTTTAGATACATCTCTAAACCAATGATGATGGGTGCCAGGAAGGGTATGATAGGAGATAAACCATCTTAGATATTACCTGCTTGTATGCTCTCCTTCTAAAGCATCCACTCCTGCCACTGTTGAGGCCAGACTACTGAGCTAGACAGTCTATTGGTCTGACCCAGCATGCCATTTCTTATGTTCTTATAGTAACAGGAACAAAAACAATTACAATATATTTTCTGCCTGGAAAGCTTAAGCCTTTTGTAAAATTAAATGCATCAGTCACTGGAAACAATAACTTTACAAGCTGCCAAACAATTAATTGATAACTTTACAATCTATCTAATACAAGAAGACATCGTTGCAAACTAGCTACTGAGTCATCAACACTAGTTTTGAATTATACTGTTGGTTAAAAAAAGCTTAGTAAACTTCCGATACTTTTTTATTCGTTCTAAGATTTTAAAAAATTACTGTGTACAGTTTAATATTACAATTTCAAACAAAAAAATTATCTTGTGAACCAAATTAAAAATGCCAAGTTTCAATCAGAAACAGAAATATATTGGTCAGTGTTCCAACCCTCTGTACCAAAGGATTTATAATGGAAAGAATGACAGAACCCTGAGCAGTACAAGTGGCCAGAAGATACCAGAGAAAATACACACATACTTCAAAATGCTATGCAGTAGCTCCAGCAGACTTAAATACCGTGTCATTGCTTACTTTTAAACAACTGAAGACAATTTACCTGGAGTTAAAGAAATCTATGGATAGATTAACAGCACAAGCATACAACCTTTAACTTTTTTCATTTTCTCAGTGTCTCTGTATAGCATTAAAAGTTTGATGAACCATGGGCATGGTCTCAATGGCTCACAGCCTACTCAAATTTACAATTTTAATCAACTACAATCAATTTTTAGAAAATGAACATTTTCCAGCATAAACTTTACAATCTTTTACTTTGCCAAGGAACTGCATCATATTTTCCCTAAATATGAATAAAAAGTGTCATTAAATACACACTTCCTTGAAAACTTCAATTTTTTCCTGGCTCCTTTTTAGCTCTATAAATATAACTGGGTGCGGTAATTTAGGACACTACATTTGCTCACAGTTTTAAAGGCATAGATGTAGGATTTTTTAAAATGTTCACAAATCATCCATCAAAGGTCTTTCTGTTTTACATAGCAAAAGGGTTCCAATTCCTCAGAACCTAAAAGGGTCAATTCTCCCCAACACATGTGTAACTCTGAAATGACAGTTCCACAAATCATTGAAGTTACAGAAGGAGGAGACCTAACTCCAATCCTTACTGCAGTTTGTTTCTTTACAGTTCATTGAAGAGCCTGTTATCTATGCTTTGTATATTTCTACTGGCAGAACCTTGCTGACACCTCTTTCCTGCTGTTTCTGTTCTTAAGTTGATCTCACTATTAGGAAGTTTTTTCTCGAATCTAAAAACTTTCCCTCCTTTTATTTAAAAAGATTACATCTTGTCATGCCACTTTGGTCAACTTCACATAGTCCTGGTACTGAAGGTTTTTATGAGTGGTATATTAAGCCCTTTCCTCCCTATCTTATTGATGATTCTATGTTGGGGCCTGATGCAGTGTCACTCACTGCCCATCTCCAATTAATTAGTAAGTCCTTTAAGTCACAAAAAAAAAAGAAACGGACCTTTAAAACTGTGAGCAAAAAAGAAACGGACCTCTGGACCTTAACCTCACAATCATAGCACTACGATCTGCAAGAGCTCAAGCTCCATTCTAAACTCCGCAAACTTAAAGGATGGTAAAACGGCTGAAAGAGCCCAGATCATCATCTGGATAGGCTAACAAAACAGCATCATGTTAGATAACCGTGTCAGAAAGAAGCTAGAAGTGAACCACATTCAATCAAATGAAACATTGAAATCAGCCTTACAAAAAAAAGCTACAGTAAATGAATTGCTGAAAAGAAAATAGCAGAAAATGTTGTAAGGCCCCCTGTAAAACTGAAAATACATATTAAAGAAAAAACAGTAAAAAGTCACCTACTAAAGCAGGGGCCGGCAATTATTTCAGGCGGAGGGCCACTTACTCAGTTTTGGCAGGCAGCTGAGGGCCGCATGGGTAGCCATGCCCCTTGACAGGTGCCCCACCCTTTGACAGGTGCCCTGCCCCCAGTCACCATCTTGGGACCAATGTCGCAATGTCTTGGGACCAATGTCCCAGGGCCAGCACTGGTGGGGCCCAAAGCGGGGCACAGGCTGCCAGGGGTACATGGAGCTGGACTGGGCTGCACCAGCAGGGAGAGGGGGAAGCTGGCCCAGCTCCACAGAGCCCCTGCCAGCTGGGACCCTGCACTCCCGCCACCCTGCTCTGGGCCCCACTGGCACTGGCCCCAGGACACCAGTGCGGGCCCCGTGCTCCCACTGGCTCTCTGCCCACTCACGCCCAGTGCCACCCAGCCCCGTGGTACAAGTGGGGGGCAGAGCACAGCCCCGACCCTCTGCTTGCCAGCAGGGAAGAAGCTGGTGCTAAGTACAGGGAAAAGCGGCCTCTCACCTACCCCATTGCCGGCGCTCCCTGCTGCAGGCGCTCCCAGCCTACGCAGACCTGTCTGGAGCAGGCACAGGCAGTCCCAGGCGGGCTGTGAGCGGCTGCAGCGCAGGG
>NW_005841991.1:646422-646624 GCF_000455745.1 Alligator sinensis
GCCTCTCTTCCCTGTGCTCAGTACCAGCTTGGAACCCAGCCCCACTGCCAGCCTGACAGTGAGGCCGGGTGACAAGGTGGTGCTGAGTGCGGGGGAGGGGGAGGCAGCCCCTCCCCACCTCATGCCTGGTGCCCCATGCTGCAGCTGCTCGCAGCCCGCCAGGGGCTGCCCGGGGCCGGCCCCGACAGGCCTTGCGGGGGTT
>NW_005841991.1:646700-667239 GCF_000455745.1 Alligator sinensis
GCGCGCGCCCCGGGTGGGGGGGAAGGCGGCTGCAGCATGGGGTGCTGGCTATGGGGCGGGGAGGGGACGCTTCCCACCACTCTCCTTCCCTGCCTGGGGTTCCCCCTCCCCCACTTACCTGCAGTTCCGGCATGGGGCAGCCATGTGCTCCCAGTCCAGAAGCCCCGGCTGGGGCTTCCGGCTGGCGGAGCGGCCCCGTTGTTGTTGGAGCCCAGTGGGCTTCCCCTGGGTCCTACTGCCCTTGGTTCCAGTTATTTTTGACAGGAACCAAGGGCAGAGAAATATTAATTTTCTACATTTTTTAGTGGCCCTGCGGGCCAGATAGAATGGCGTTGTGGGCCAAATCTGGCCCGTGGGCCGTATTTTGCCCACCCCATACTATACTAACCAAATAAGCTAGTACTCATTTTTTACATGAATTTACTAATCTTAACTGGCTGGCACAGGCCCATTAAAACATCTTTTTTAATGCTTTTCTGATTTTATGACTTAGTACAATTGATCAGACTTTCAAAAATGGGAGGAGGAAGAACAAACAAACAACTTACTGGTATTGAAAATTCCTCGGCCAAGTACTTTAACAATGATGCTTCTCGAGCTAAAAAGTTGCTTCTCTCTGTCAGGTTGCCTTGAAGTTTGGTATCGAACTCCTTTCTGACTACTGAGGCAACAGAATCAATTATTACAAGTTTAACTTTCTTCGAAATAATTTCTTCTTCCAAAGACTCAATCCTTCAAAAAAAGAAAACAAAACAAAACTTAGCTGAAACAATACCATTAAACAGAATAATGTTAGTTAACACTTAAAAAACCCCTAAGAGGAATATTTTACAGGCCTGAAGCTAATCAAAAATAAATATTTGTTAGGGTCAAACTTCTAACTGCAAGCTGTTATCACTGGATGGGTAGGATGATGTAGAAGCAACAAGGATACTGCAGTCAGCCCTGTAATACAAAGTGCCCCTTCCAGAGTGGGGCCTGGAGGATCCACAAAATGTGTATTTTCAAGTTCCAAGTCTATCCTGTGTAACCCCTGTATGGAGAAGCACTGAATGTACAAATGTGGTGCAATTCTACCTCACTCACAACAGAAGCATCCCATTTCTAGCAGGGAGCCCTGTACAAACCCAGGACATGGTTCTGCTCTATATACTTATGAAGTTAACAAAAATGGCCAAATAGCTTTCAAATATGCATACACTCTCACAGGGCTGCAGCTATTACACAGATTGGGTACTCTGCCATTAACACAAGCAGCATGGCATAACCTGTTTTCATGATAATGTATCTTCACATGTTGACCCAAAATAACAACATGAAAGCACAAGCTCACATAATGGCCTTTCTGGCTGATAGTTGAGAGAGGACTCCTCCTCTCCTAGAATCATAAAATGTAGGGCTGGAAGGGACCTCCAGAGGTCATCTAGTCCAACCCCTAATACTGTTGCAACAAGATCCAAAGATCTCCTTTTCTTCATTGCTGATGGGGTGGGAAAAAAAAAGTTGTAAGAAGACACTCATGGAAGAACAGGGAGCCACTTTTACTCACTCTACCAAAGACTGACCCAGAGCAAACCAAGTGCCCATTAGCTGCACAGATCCCATAAGAACCAGGGGTAGGATTTAATTATTTATTTAGATTTATATCCTACCGTATCCAAAAGGCTCAGATTAGCTTACAATAAATAAGCAACGCACAGGTCACCCAAACAACACCCCAAAATCTAAATACAATTCCCCCTTCCCCAACTGCCTCTCTGCCCAACCCCCCCACACAAGCAAACCAATCCAAACCATACCTCCCAACCGCCATTCACATCCAGATACAAGAAAACCTTGATTTCTACTTTCACCCCCTTCCCTCCTAGAAAAGTACATCTAACTCCTCCCCTTCTCCCAACAAACACAACAGTAAATTCAAAAGACCCTTAATAAAAATTATGAACAGATTTTGTGTAGTTTCTGCACTGTTGGCTGTGCATCAAGGTATACTGTATTACAAAATTCAGAACTTTAATAATCACCAACGATCCACTAAATGAGATGCCTGAAAACATTTCATAAAGCTTCAGTATGAAGATAATGTAAGATTAAATATATGCATTATGGCACAAATTCTTTTTGCAGTAAGTTTACCTATTCGAACTTGTTAGATGCTGTAATGTAAACACCCAAAGAAATTAACTTCTACACATAAGCCTTGGGATGTAACAACATTTGTAAGAGTCAGTCCAGCAAAGATGGGCTTCTTGTTTGTTTTAACAAGCAACAATACCTTTTCAGTACACTCTCACAGGTGAGCTCCCGATATAGATGGATGCTACGGGTCATTGAAACCAATTTTTCTTCTGTGACAAAATAATTAGGGAGCCGATGTTCTGCTATCTGAACCAACCTGCCAAAAACCAAGAGGTATGTCACTGATAAGGCAACAGAAATCTGGTATAACAAGACAGTCTTCCATTGTTATTTCCCGCAAACTGCCCACAATATCAAAGGAGACAAAGAGATACAAGATGAAATAAATCTGAGAAGGGTAAAGAGATACAGATAGGAAGTTAGCAATATCTGACTTCCTTTTCTAACAAGGAAGCACATTCCAGTGGCAACACTAGAAGACAGAAGATTAAGATTCCACTCTGAACCATGCCACTGAGTAACTAGTGAAGTGGAACAAGCCTACTTCTTTTGTTAGAAGTAACAAAACCTCTTTGTCACCAACTTGTGAAATGGTATAAAAAGTAAAGATTTCAAGATTTTGATACAAAAGGCCCTATTAGAGTGCCAAATGGTATTATATTTCTGATTCATAGAATCATAGAAAATCATAGGATCATAGAAAATTAGGGTTGAGAGGGTCCTCAGGAGGTCATCTAGTCCAACCCCCTGCTCAAAGCAGGATCATCCTTAACTAGAACATCCCAGCTAAGGCTTTGTCTAGCTGGGTTTTAAAAACCTCCAAGGTTGGAGAGTCCACAATCTCTCTGGGTTACCTGTTTCAGTGCTATACTACCGTCCTAGTGAGAAAGTTTTTCCTAATAACTAAATCAAGTTGCAGCAAGGGAAATTTATCAGAAATAAATGTATTTAAACAAGAGTATTGTTCATGCCACGCCATCTCGTCTTCCATTTTAATACTATAGTGAGATCATAAAGTAGAACTTATGAAAAAAGAGTCTTTAACAAAAAGTTCCATCATAAAAACAGTATCATGACCTTATTGCAAAATCCACTGGACAAGGAAGATGCAAGGGAGAAAACCCACTACAGATATAAAGACTTGTAACAGCAGACCAATGTTTTTCCATTTTAGTCCCTACAAGTACTCAATCTGTAAGTAATAACCTGGCATGGTGTTAAAACCCATAGATTCCACTTAGGTGGAGGGAGCTGTAGGGACTCAACACCTTTGAAAATAAACCATTTTTATCAATTCAGAAGCCTAACTTTTTACATTTAAAAAATGTTAGCCCTTGGGGCCACTGTAATGTTCTAAATTGTTCCTTTTTAGAACAAGGGTAAGAAAATGCTTAAATTCCTGAGTGCAATATGCTCACTGTACTCACTATATGTGTGAAGAGAGTGACATCTGGTGGGTAAGATTTTTTTCCCCAAAACATTGCACTTCTGAGATAAAACTAATGGTGTAAGTAAAAAGATTCCTCATATGTTTTACAAAAACCTCACAACATCATTACAACTATAAGCATCTAAAGTGAGTTACTTTTCAGCACTTTGGCTTAGTTCAAAAAACCAAACACGAAACACTAGATTGAGCATTAACATGCCTATCCTAAAGCCATAAAACCTTACTGTTGTAACTTTCTCATTTCCTTCCTCCTACTACTTAGTATTCTTTCAATTGCAGCTAAAATTTCAGTGCAAATTGCTAATGGCATAGTAAATTACACAGCAGGCATATTCCAGGGGCTGTCTAAATAACCAACATATTTTGCATGGCAACTAACCTTCAAACTGATGTATGCTGAGTGTCACAGGGCAACTAGCATGGAAACACAATGGGAAGTTGTAAGATACAGCATAGAAGGTCCTTGTGTTAATAAATACAATTATTGCAAGGATGTCACAGTGACAACAGAAGATCAACACCAGGACTAAGAGCAGTTGACTCAACTGCAACTCAGAGAAAACCAAAGGGAAGCTGGTTAAAAGGAGACAGCTTCATGCGATTAGTTGGGACCCTGGCCTCATCACCAGGAATCCTGGTGTTCTCCATTTAAAAATCGTAAAGACTCTAATAATTGGGGGGCTGGGGGGGGGGGGGAAGAATGCAAATTCTCTGATTTAAAACCCCCAAATCCATGTTTTTCCATTATTAAAATGAAACACCACTATACATACATACATACATACATACACACACACACACACACACACACACACAGAGAGAGAGAGAGAGAGAGAGAGAGAGAGAGAGAGAGGTATCAGTTGAATACAATGTTTTATTGATATAATAACAATTCTAAAGCAATTTGGAAGCTTATCTGTGCCTCAGTCACTATAATACAATACATTCTAAGTACGTATAAATTTTGGCATTTGATTTTGGGTTTTTTATCATGGAAAATCAAAGCTCCCCCTGCCCCATTAACTCACCAGGATGCAGGTCCAGCTGCAGCTCTCCCCCCAACTCCCCTGCTTTGTGGTGCTGAGCAGGCCTAATATGTTGGTGCCCTGCCCATGCCATTGCTCCTCACTCCACACCCACAGCCCCTCGGGCCCTGTCAGTGCCCCTCACTCCTCAACCAGAGCCCCTCAGCTCTGCTGGCGCCCCTCATTCACCAACCAGAGCCCCCCAGCCCTACTAGTGTCCCTCACTCCCCAGCCAAAGCCACTGGGCCCTGCTGGTGCCCCTCACTCCCCAGCCAAAGCCCCCAAGCCCCTCCAGCCCTGCCAGAGGAAGACCCTAACTGCCAGGGCTACAGGGCCAGGGACCCGGGTTTGCAGCTCCCTACCCCCCACAGCAGCATCCAAGCGCCAGCTGCCGCCCACAGGAAATGGTGGCTGCTGTAATGGAGTGGAGTGCAGAGCCCAGCTCCCCCACCCCCACAAATAGCATGGCCAGAACAGAGCCCATGTGGAGGAGGAGATGCAGGCTGCTCGCTGTGGGCACAGGGGCGCCAGATCCCGGCTGCTGCACACACTCCCAGGAGGGGAATGGGGGACACATATCCCCCCCCCACACTGATTTGTGGGCAGGGTGCATGTAGGCTGCGGTCTTAGGGCTCCCCACCCTGCTGTCCAGTGGGTGGACCCAGCAGGGTCAGACGCCGCTGCCGAAAACCCCATGCCAAGGTGTCCTCTGCACCACCATCTCTGCTGCTGCTGGGCAGGCAGGGGGTGCCTTGCTATGGCAGTGCGGGGCTCATGGCAGAGGCACTGAGCTTCCCCGCCCCACTTCACTCTGCCCTGCTGTGCCAGGTCCTGCCCGCTGGGAGGGCAGCAGGTCAGGGAGCCCCGAGCCCACGGTGGGTAGCTGGCCTGCATCCCACAGACAAATCTGGGGGGCATGAGTCCCCCATGCCCTCCCCAGGAGTTTGCATAGCAGCGGGAAGCCAGCCCCACCCCACCACCTCAAAAGAGCCACCCGTGGCTCTGTCCTGATTCCTTCCTGGGGCCCTGCAACCACACATTCTGGCCCCAGTCCCAAGCCGCATGCACTGCCCAGGCTAGGCAGCAGCCCCAGCCCCACCCAACTCCCTCCCTCTCTCACTATGGGGACCTCAATTTCCCCACCCCCCCCAGCCAGACTTACCTGCACGGAGCTGCTCTCCAGGCTGCCTGGTAGCCACATGCATGTGTACATGCGCACATACACATGCATCCCCTGGCTGACTGCTAGGGGTGTGCAAAACAGGCCCCATTTGATTTGGATTCAGCACAAATCAGGGACAGTGATTCAATTAGTTGATTTGGATCACCATCCCCAATTCAATTCAGTCAAATCCAAATCTGAGGATTCGATGCTGATTGGGAAAAATCAGAAATTTGGCCATAGACACAGCTTTAAAATGTTTTTTCTACATACCTCAAGGTGCCAGGCACTACTCGTGAATGTTGCAATGCTGGGGCCCACAGGAGCACATGGCCCACAGTACCCAGTGGACTGAGTACTTCCGTCGGGGGGACCCCTCCCCACGCCCTCCCAGCTCAGCAATTGGCCATGGGGGGGACCCTGGGTGCCCCCCCCAGACCCAGGAGGCACCAGTTGCCAAGCCAGAGGGGCCCCTCAGCGCATTCCCCGGCAGACCCAGAAATGGACCAGAAATGCTTCTGGTCCACTTCCAGGTCTGCTGCTGAGTGTGCTGGGGAGTTCCTATGGGACGCTCCATCTGCCCCAGCGTTGACGAGCCGCCTGGTACCTTGGGGTATGTAGAAAAAACATTTAAAGCTGTATTTATGTCTGAATCTTTCCAAACCTCTCTGAACTGATTCAGAGAGTTCCGATTAGATTTGGAGAAATTAAAGGGTCTCCTGATTCAATTCAGATTCCACCAAATCGAATCAGCGACCAAAGCTTTGCATACCCCTACTGACTGCCCTCCTCCTGTTCCTGCCAGCCTGCAAGGGTAAACTCACCATTCCCCACACTTTTCTCCTTAAAAGGAGAAAATCCAGGTACCATGGTGAACAGAAAACCTGGATCCCTGCTCAACACCAACAGAGAAGGCATCCCCACATAGTTTCAGTGCTAAATAAGACATGTTACTATCCCAAGGTTCTGTCTAGACTAGGAAAAAAAGCACAAGTCTTTTTTAAACTTGTTAGCTTGCACATTTCAGTGATGTCCTACTATTTCACAGAAAGTGCTAATGATACCTAAAATATTATCAGCTAACGTGTTTTCAGAGACTGCTATTTTCCTAGTCTCCAACGCTCTCTCCAAAGACTGCAGTTATCATCTGAAAGCTGTTCTGTAGTTGGTGTACAATACTTCTGAGACTTCAATCCACCTTGTCATGGACAGGTGTCCACACCAAGACAAACATTTGGCATAGAATTGTAGGGATAGAAAGGACCTCATTAGTCATCTCATCCAACCTTTTGCCTAGATGCAGGATATACAGTTCCTAAACTGGCCCAGACAACCTTAACTAAAACCCTCCCAGACCATCAATGGTTTGCATAATTCCATACAAGTACACCATTCAGCAAATGCTAAATGTTACTTGTTACTATTAGCAGAGGCCAAAAGACCAAATGGAGTGTAACAGCTTTCCCAAGAGGTCAAGACCAAGACAGTGTGGTAAATCTCTGGGCTTTAATTTCCAGTGATTCTTACCCAGTCATAAACTTAATGAAAGACTAAAATATAGATTCAAATGGATGCATCTTTCTACTGAAAGTATAGAGAAAAGCCAGTGCCATGGCAACTACTTCCATTTTTCTAATTCTGGAAATACTTCTCTTCTTCAGCAATCCCTTGCAGTCTAGGCTGATCATCTTATCTGTGCATCTGAAGATGGCTAATGATGCCTACCCAGGATCAACAGACTCTACCGTAGCTCGGGCATGTGTTTCTGTATGGGGCTGGTGGTGCTGGATTCTTCATTCGGTCCATGACATGCTGTTTCTGCTGCTCCCACTTTTCTATCTCCTGTTGTTGTCAGGAGGTTTCAAAATACTGAGATCCCTGCTGCAGGGATCTGGAAATACAGTGGGTCCATGAACTGCCTACTATTGGGCTTCTCTGATTCAGTGATTTTCTCTCTAGGTAAAGACAATCCCAAGTAAGGCTTTCACTGCTCATCTATTTTAAATAAATTACTAACTAATTTGTTAGTATTTAGAAAAAAATATTAAGATTTTGGACAGGGCTGAATTCCACTTTTAATCATAGTGTATCATAAATTTTGAACTACATATAGCCCTCAGTCCACTGCAGGATTCCCCACACAGGGCAATGGGAAGTTTGAACAAAAATGAAAGGTAGGGTATGGTCTGGTTGTAGTAACACTTTCAACTATCACTAGCATCTGTTAAGTTGCATTTAGCATAGTTCAGTGGGAAAAAATTCTCATCTTTAGGAACAGTGACATTTCTGACTTTTTTCTCTCCCTTCACTATCCTCCTGTTTACTTCCCACTTCTATGTTTGTGTCTCTTACTTCTGCATTTGCATCCTTGTATCAACTTCTAATTCTCCCACTGGGCTTCACACAAAGCTGATATTTCAAAGAATCAGCATCACAAAGTATTGACTTCAATAACATTAATACAGGCAAAGGAATATACCCTTCTCAGAGTTAGCATTTCAGGCTTTCTTCCCTCCTAAACCTACAACACTTTCTCTGTTTAAACTAACTTCAAACATTTGCAAGATTGACTTCACAACCACAAAGGCTAGAAATTTACTTTTTTCTTACATGATTACTCCAGATGCTAAAGCCACATAAATACATACATACAGACACTGCAGAGTCCAGCCACATAAATCCATCAGCTGGGCCACATCCAGTCAACAGGCCAAGTGTCTGAAATCTCTTATACAGTTGATAAGCAATCATTTTTATTTTGCCTGTATTCAATATGTTGACTTACTGAACTTCTGCTTCCCCCAAAATTTCCCTAACTCCAGAAACTAAGATGCAAAAGAAAGATATACTGGACATGCAATTTTTCAGTTGCAAGTTTAATTATCTATACAGGAACACACTTTCTAGTGATCGCATCAGGACTAGAAATCAGGATGCCAAAGATTTTACGAACACAAACTCTGCACCTTAGCTTCCCCATCTCTTAAAATGGCTGTCTTCCCTCACAGATATGTTGTGGTGCTTAATTACCACTTCGAAAGTTTTGTAAATATATACATCAGCATTTTTAAATATATACTCCTTACCTTTCAGCACTAAATGCAGACTCTGTGTCAATGTATATGACAGCCCCATCTAGTCCTCCCAGGCTGGTAGGCAAAGTAGCCAGCACGCTCATCATAATACAGAACTGAGTTTTGCCACAACCTGGTGGGCCAGTCACCTAAAAAAAAGTAAGTATCAGTATGAAGTAGTGGTATCACACCCCCTTCATGGAAAAGGTCTAATTCAATTTTTAATAAATGTTCATCACCTAAAATGTGCAGTGAGGACTTCATGCCCTCTATCCTTTGACCCATCACCCAGATCCTACTGGTATCAGTCAGAGGCCGACACAAAAGTTAGGGTAAAATAAGGCTTTTTGGTGGCAACTATACTTTTCGTTACTTTTTTGTTTGATGCCTTATCTTCAATATCACTTGGTGAAAAAAAAAAAAATGTACTTCCCTTTAGAACTAGCCATAGCCCAACCTGTGGGGGTAGGCCGAGCAGGGGAGTTCCCGCAGACAGTCTCAGCAGTGTCAGCTGGGTGGTGAACGCCAACTAGCAGTCAGTGATCACCCACAGACACCGCCGACAGCAGCAATTGGGGACTGCCCGCAGACGCCGCTGGTAATGTCGACAATGGGAGGAGTGAAGCAGGGTGGTACCTGCAGGCGCCACTGGTGCTTCTCTTGGGGGGTGCACTACCTACACATCACCTATGGCCCAACCCTTTAGTCATCTTCCTTCCTCACCCTCCTTTCTCTGTCCATCTCATTCTTCCCTACCTTTGAAAAATCTCCCCTCCACACTGCCTTCCCAACAACTCCTATTTCTTTTCCCTCCCTTTCCCAGCTCCATCTGCTAAAATGGATCAATGTTAAAATAATTACTTTTGATACCAAAGAGTCATAATTGGGCTGCAGAACTCCCATTCCAGTGAGATTATCTAGGGAGCCAAGAAGTACATGCGTGTTTCAGAGGCCCCTGCTATATGTTACATATATTACACAATTAACTGGTTAATCACACAATAAATTTAGACCAGCCATACGTGCAAAGTAATTATCATGCCATAAATGACTATCCAGATATAAAGAAAGTCAACCAGCTAAAAAGTTAGTGCTTGAAAATGTTTAATAACTCCATAGCTGGTTTCTATCCAGCTTTAATTTGAATATGTAGGAAGGCCTAGAGAGGCACTGATGCAGTTATTAGTTTCATAGTTTCATAGTTTCAGGGTCGGAAGGGACCTAATAGATCTTCTAGCCCGACCCCCCGCCAGGGCGGGAGAACAACCCAAAAAAAAAACCACTCACCCTAAAAACAAAAACGGGACTCAAATGAGTCCAGCCAGGTAAGTATCCAGCCTCTTCTTAAAGATCCCCAGGGTAGGGGCCAGCACCACCTCCCTTGGAAGTTGGTTCCAGCTCCTAGCCGCCCTAACTGTGAAGTAGTTTTTCTACACCACATCAACCCTGCAGCTTGGCATGCTGATTAGTATTGTCCCTTTTTTTCCCCCTGCCTCTCCCTCTCTCTCTTTTTTCCCCTTCCACTTTGCTATCCAACATGGTCTCACAGTTCTGTTGGTGATATATGGTTTATATCTTCTTAGCCATTATACTGATGACCTAGGGAAGAGCCTGCCACTTTTAATAAGCTATCAGATCATTTTTGGAATATCCACATATGCTTTTCTGGAGGTACAATTTAGCTCCCCATCGTATAAGTGTGCTGCTGGTTCCTACTACCCAAGTGCAGCACCCTGCACTTGTCCGTATTGAAACGCATCCTGTTCCTGTCTGCCCACCCCTGTAACCTATCCAGATCCTTCTGCAATCTCTCTCTCCCTGCTAGCGTGCTCACCTCCCCCCAAATTTTGGTGTCATCAGCGAATTTAAACAGGTTGCTCTCCACCCCAACATCAAGATCGCTGATGAAGACATTGAACAGCGCAGGGCCCAGGACCGAGCCCTGAGGGACTCCACTACCCACCTCCCCCCAAGTCGAATATGATCCATCCACCACCACCCTCTGAGTGCGACCCTTCAGCCAATCTGCAATCCATCTGACCGTGTAGGCATCTATGCCACAGTCGCCTAGTTTACTAATTAGGATGGGGTGAGAGACGGTGTCAAAGGCCTTGCTGAAGTCCAGAAAGACTACATCCACCGCGACACCTGCATCCATGGCCTTTGTGACCTGATCATAAAAGGCAATCAGGTTGGTCTGACATGATCTCCCCCTAATAAATCCATGCTGATTGCCCCTGAGCATCATCTCGGATGCCGGCCCATCACAAATGTGCTCCTTGATGATCTTCTCAAAGAGCTTCCCCAGGATTGAGGTAAGACTGACGGGCCTATAATTGCCCGGGTCCTCCCTTTTCCCTTTTTTGAAGATGGGGACCACATTAGCTACCTTCCAATCGTCTGGCACCTGGCCCAAGCACCACGATCGCTCGTAGAGCCGTGCCAGGGGCCCTGCAATAACCCCAGCCAGCTCCCTCAGCACCCTGGGGTGGAGAGCATCCGGACCCGCTGACTTGAACGCGTCCAGCCCCTCCAGAAGCTCTCTAACCCGGTCCTCCCCAACCTGAGGTCTGAAGGTGATCCCCTCGCGTCCGGCTGCTATAACAGCAGGGAAGTCCCGTTCCCTGCACAAGAAAACGGAGGTGAAGAATTGGTTAAAGAGATCCGCTTTATCCTCTGACGCAACCACCAGATTGCCCCGCATATCCTGCAGGGGCCCCACATTACCCGGCGCCTTCTTCATCCTCCCAATATATTTGAAAAAGGACTTTTTGTTATCCTTAATCCCGGACGCTAATCCGAGCTCTATCTCCGCCTTGGCCTTCCTAACAGCCCGCCTGCAGGCCCGAGCAGAGGAGGTATACTCCTCTTTGGAGATTACACCCCCCTTCCACCGGGCGTATGCCGCCTTTTTGGCAAGCAGGCATTCCCGGACACCCTTGGTGAGCCAGGGGGGCTTTTGGACACTCCTGCCCGCCTTGCTTCTTGTCGGGATGGACACCCCTTGGGCCCCGAGTATCGTTTCCTTAAGGAACGACCACTCCTCTTGGACGCTGAGTTCCTCTGCCCTCAAGGACCCCAGTTCCTCTCCCACTAATCTCCTCATCTCACTGAAGTTGGCCCTCCTGAAGTCTAGGGCCACCACCTTGCTGCGGGCCCTTGACACTCTACGCTGGATGGTGAGTGAGTGGATGGTGAGTGGTTACACTCACAAAGAATTATAGCTTGAATTGTACTCTGAACTTGTTCAGTTTGCACTGTATTTCTGATCCCATTATAGCCAAGATCCTGTATCAGTAGCATTTCAAAAAGCCAGAGCAGTTTGACAGCTTTAAGGTATGAACTATATTCAATCAAGGTTGATTGTTAATTAGCCAGGATCCTAAAGAATACACCTAAATTGCATGAAATGGCTCTAGCATATTGAACTACAATTTGATCTGGGAGAAAAGCCACTGGGATTAAACAGCAGCAGACGCGGGTCTCTGGGGGCGCTAGTACACGTGATGGGGTTTTAATCCTTAGGGTTGCATTATATGCCCCCTAAATTGAAATGGTGATTTTAATTGAAATAGCGGGTTCTATTTTTCCGTCACTCCTGTATATATGTTAGTGTCCTGGAGGCCACAGACACCTGCTAAAGGCAGAAGCAGCAGGAGGCCCGATCCTTTTTTTTTTCCCTCCAGTGGAGGCTGCCCACCTCTTCTGCAGCCCGGAGGCCATTAATCTGTGCCATTAATCTTCAGCTTGCCCCCTGGCCGTGGGAGAGGTGGGCAGGCTCTGCAGAAGAAAAACAATTGGGCCTCTTGCTGCTTCTGCCTTTGTCAGGTTACTGTGGCTGGCAGGACACATGGGCCGCCTGGGAAGGGGCTGGCTTGCCCCTGGGGCAGCGAGGGTAGGTGGGAGGAGGGTGGCTGCTTGTGGTGGCAGCTGGATAAGGCAGTGGGGACAGCGCACAGGACACTGGAAGCCTGGGAGGGCTCGGAGGAGCTAGCAGCCTGCCTGGGCGGCCCTGTACCTTGTGCACCATTCTTGCCGCCTTCTCTGGCTGCCAGCACACCCAGCCACCCTCCTACCACCTCCCCACAATGCCCCAGGGGTAAGCTAGCCCGTTCGGGGGTGGTCCCATGTATCCTACTGGCCTCAGAAACCTGCTGAAAGCACAAGCAGTGAGGGGCCCAATCCTTTTTTTCTGAGGAGCCTGTCCACCTCTCCTGCAGCTGTGGCCAAGCTGACTAATGGCTGCAATGTTTCACGTTGTAACATTGCAAACTAAACTATATCAAGATGTAGTTAAGTTTGCAATGATGCACTCATTTAAAACCCCAAAACTCTCATATGTATAATGTATGACGCCATTAAGCCACAGAAAGGGAATTTTTTGTCACATGTGCAGGCGCCCTGGGAGTATAAATCTTCAAACTGAATACTGTTTGGCAATAGGTTGCACTTTGCCTGCAGCAGACCTCAGAGATCACAAAGAAGTTTTGTGTCTTATGGTTGGATAATGAAATTGTAGTCAGTTTTGTAATACAATGTTGTTTAAATGCAAGTTTCACTGTCATAGGTTTCTTGGAAAATGACAGAAAAGTAGTTTTAATACCAGAGTGCTAAAGTAGAATAAATGCTCATGTGAAATGATCCAGGTTTGCTACAATAGAGAGCTGTGGGTCTGTATTAACCCTATTAAAAGCATAGCTGGAGGTAGGTCCAAAGACATGGCACAAGTCAAACATGATTTCCCCACCACTGACAAATGCCAAGACGTTAAAACCAAGACAGATTCATAAAATAAACATATAAACAAGATTATATTTAAATTATTGTCTAGAAACGTACACTTGGCACCTACATACCCTACAGCATCATTCTAATGAGCATGATAACTTGAACAGAACTGGACAAGGGTTAGAAACCACCCAGAGAAAGAGCTAGCTAATGCTAAGCTCCCTGTCTGTTTACTGAGGAAAATACTAACCAACACAGTACGCTTTTTTTTTTTTTACTGGGTCTGCAAACCAAGCAAAATTACCCCTTTAAGTCTCGACTTGAAGACATTCTGACCATCTCTTGTTCAGGTATACGCTCTGTATCAACTGAATTAGGGATGAGAAAGTTAGACATATATCAATGCAAGTAGCAGTCCCTATTGCATCTAAATTGTCATTGATCACATTGGCCAGGAGTTGTCATATTTTTAAGTGAAAAAAACATTGTTTAAAACTACTGCACATCCTCCAGACCAAGACAGCCAAGTAACCACGCCAGCAGTTTCTGGCTAGTAACTAGGCTGGAAATGGATGAAGGAGGAAGACATCAATCCTCTTGTTAAATTACACTGTTTGGTCAATCCTGGCAAGACAGAAAGGAAAGGAACCCTCATGAAAGCATCTGTAGTTTAAGTGCTGCCTGGGAGGTGCATAGGAATGGACATCATTTATTTCTTCAGGTGCTGTAAGTTGATCAAGGAGAAAGGAGGTAAATACCTGCAGACATGCCTGTAATATTTAAAGCGTTTAAAAGCAAAACAAACAAACAAAAAAACCCCATTATTCTGGAGTAAAGTTCTGATGATGATGATGGTGGTGATGATTATTATATAGCCTGCGATTTAAAACTGAGGACCGAGTAACTTAGTTTTGCATTCAGATAGCATCTTCCATGCTTTCAGTCTAGAACAGATAAGTAGTAAGAAAAAAAAAGGGACTGCTATCTAATTGACATTTGAAGGCATCCATGTTATAAACTGGCTAGTTTCAATCCAGTTCCTAAGTAAGCAGTTTTGTACCTCACAGTCAGCATCACTACAACGGCAACTGAAACAGAGCTGCTAACGAATGAATAGACTGTGGAGACAGAATTTTCTCACCCCACGCAGCACTCGGGCCCATCTGAGACTCAAAGGCAGTACGGCAGTTCACAGGACTATAGGAAAGTAGGACTAAAGTGGACCTGATCATCTAGTCCAGCCCCCTGCCCAAGGCAGGACCATCCCCAACTAAACCTTCCAGGCCAAGTGTCTGGCTAACCTGCTTCTGAAAGTTTCCATGGATGGAGATTCCTCAGCTTCTCTAGGTAGCCTGTTCCAATGCCTGACCACCCACATAGTCATGAAGTTCCTCCTCATCTTCAACAGAAATTTTCACTGCTGCAGCTTGAGGTCATTGCTCCTATGCCTGTCCCCTAAAACCACAGAGAAAAGCTCATCTTCATCATCTCTACAGTCACCCTTCAGGTATTTGAAGACTGCTATCAGCCTTCTCTTTTTCAGGCTAAATAACCCTAGTTCTTTCAGCCTTTCCTTAAAAGTCTCATAACCCAGGCCCCTGATCATTTTTGTTGCCCTACACTGGCCTCTTTCCAAGCTATCCACATCCTTCTTGAAGTGTGGGGCCCAAAACTGGACACATTACTCCAGGGGATGCCTCACCAGTGAGTGGAGGAATCACTTCCTTTGATTTGCAAGTGACACTGTTGTTAATACAACCCACTATACTGTTGGATTTTTTTGCAAAAGAGCACACTGTTGATTAATATTCAGCTTCTGGTCCACTGTAACCCCCAGGGTCTTTCTCTGCAGTACTGAAGCTTAGCCAGTCATTCCCAAGTCTGCAATCGTACATGCAGTTATTCCGTTTCAAGCACAGGACTTCGCACTTTCCCTTGTTGAATCTTATCTGACTGATTGCAGACAATTTCTCCAGTCTATTCAAGTCATTCTGGATCCTAGCCCAACCCTCCAGAGTGTCTGCAATTCCACCCAACTTGGCGTCATCCACAAATATACTTACTAAGTGTGCACTAGATCCCATCATCCAAATCATTAAGATGTTGAACAATACCAGGCCCACAGACTTGTGGGGAACTCCACTTGATCCCTCCTTCCAGCCAGACATTGAGCCACAGAGGACTAGTTGTTGAGTATGATGATCCAATCAGTCCTGTATCCACCTTACAAACTAGATGAAAGTACTGCATTTCCTTAGCTTGAAATGACAATGCCATGACAGACAGTGTCAAAAGCCTTGCTAAAGTCAAGGTACACCATGCCCAATGCTCTCCCTTCATCCACAAAGCCTGTCATTTTATCACAGAAGGAAATCATATTGGTCAGGTATAACTTGCTCTTGGTGAGTCCATGCCGTTCCTGCTCACCCTGTTCTCCTCTCATAATGGATCCCTTGAGGAACGGCTCCCTGATCTGCCTAGGTATAGAGGTCAGGCTGACTAGTCTGCAATTCCCCAGATGCTCCTTCTTCCCCTTCTTAAAGATGAGTACTATATTTTCCCCTTTGCAATCATCTGCGACCATACCCAACCTCCACGAATTATGAAAAAAAAAAAAATGGCCAATGGCTCCAAAATCACCTCAGCCAATTCCTTTAGTAGCCTTTGGTACATCCCATCTGGCCCTGCCAACTTGAAAGCACTTAGCTTAAGTAATCCCTAACCTGGTCTTCCATTACTCTAGACCAGAGATTCCTGACCCCCAGGCTGCAGCCCAGTGCTGGGCCACAATGGGTTGGCTACTGGTCTGCAGAAAGGTTGGCTGCTGTACTGGAAGTCTGAAAGTGACCAGCATACTGCAGACTGGCAGTCAACCCACTGTGACTGCAGACCGGCAAACAGTATTAAAAAAGGCTGACTGCCACTCCACAGTATGCCAGTCACTTCTGGACTGCAGTTTGCCAGTCCTCAGTCTGCCGGTCTGCAGTCACTTCCAGTCCATGGTTTGTCAGTCCTTGATCTAAAAAGGTTGGGAACATCTGCTCTAGAATGCTTGTCTCCTTCCCTACCTTGGCTGCCAATTGCACTCATCATCTGGTACCTGCCCCTATTTGTGAAAACTGAAGTAAAAAAAAACATTAACTACTTCAGCCTTCTCTCCATCATCTATGACCAGATTGTCTTCCACATTCTGTAAGGGACCTATGGAATCTCTGGTCTTCCTCTTACTTTTGGCATATCTATAGAATCCCTTTTTATTGCCTTTTATATCCCTTGCCAGCTACATCTCAATTTGTACCTTGGTTTCCTTGCATGCCTGTGTGATACTCTTGTATTCTTCCTAGTACTATGACCAAGTTTCCACTTTTTATAGGATTCTTTTGTGAGTTTCAACTTCTTGAAGAGATCACTGTCTAGCCAGGCTGGTCTCCTGTTACACTTCCCATTCTTCCAACACATCAGGACAGTTTAACTCCTGTGCCCTTAAGAGAGTCTCCTTAAAGTGCATCCAGCTCTCCAAGACTCCTTTTCCCCTCAGAGTTGATTCCAAAGGGATCCTACCCACGAGGTCCTTGAGTTTGTTAAAGTTGGCTTTTCTGAAGTCCAGTGTCATTCTGGTACTTTTTCTTCCTCCCTTAGGATCTTGAACTCTGTCATTTTGTGGTCACTGTCACCCAACTTACCTTCCAACTTCACATTCTCAACCAATTCCTCCTTGTTTATGAACAGTAAGTTGAGAAGAGCTACCCCCCCTCTGGCCTCTCTACCATCTGAATCAAAGTTATTCCCAACACACTCCAGGAACATGCTGGACTGCTGTTGCACTGCTGTCTCTCCCTCTCAGCAGAAGCCCCAATAATTGAAGTCCCCCACAAAAAACAAGTCCTATGATTTGGAAGCTTCCATCACTTGTTAAAAGAAGGCCTCATCCACCTTCTCCTCTTGGTTTGGAAGTCTGTAACAGATGCCCACCATGACATCCCTCATGCTGCACTCCCGTTTGACCTTTTCCCACTGGCTTTCAATCTCATTGATGCAGCCCTGAAGGCTAGGACTGACCCATAGGCCATATTTTTTGACACCTGTGCCTCATACCAAAAATCCTCTATAATAATTTGCTTCATTTGTGTCTGTCATTCTGTCATGCTCAAAAAACATATTTGCGCTCAGTTTTCTGGACTTTTAGTGACTGATTTCAATCAGTTATGGTGTACTCTCAGTATCCTAGCAAAAATTGTCCCTTAACACCCTTACTTTAACCTTAACCCATACCAAGGTAAAGCAGAGAATAGATGGCAATTGAATGCAGAAAGAATGGGAAGAGTAAGACAAAATGTAACAGATGAGCAAAGAGGACATTGTAAAAGAGATGCAATGGAAAGGCAAAGGGTTTGCAGAGGCAACAGAAGACAGGATAAAAGAGTAGACAACAAAAGATTCACTGAAGATGAGATTGAGAAACACAGCTGTGGATTGATGAACGTGGTGTGCCAATTTTGTAACTCTTTAAACTTCCAAGCTGAAAGACTGTCAGATGGCCAATTCCAGAGTTGTTGTCATAAGGGCAAAATGATTCTGCCTCCAAGAAGACCGTTTCCTATGATTTGATGACAACGAGCATTACCTCAACTTTAAAACAAACATTCAATTGTACAACAGTGCATTTCCTGTTGAGCACAGATCATTGTGACGAGATGTATGATTCACAGACCATGTGGAGGATGTGGAGGAGACTCCAAATGCACCATGCATGGAAAATCATCAAATGTCTGAAGAAATATCCGAAAGAGTCTAGAGAGGAGACGCTTGGAAATGTTGATGGATACCCACTGTATAGAAGACCAGGCAGAACAGCTCAAGTTGGTAATGATTCAGTGGCTAACAAAAAAAATGGTACCCTATAACAAGTAGCCTATTTTTGCCCATCATTTTTGATGGGCTTTTACCCTAGTTCTATTAATAGTAAATGAAGTAGAGTTGCATTGTTTTGCAATTTCACTGCAAAGCTTGTGACTTTTGGAATTGGGGTATTTTTTTCATCTGGCGGATTTGGAGGTTTAACTCATGATTTTTTAACACTGACAATATAGCTTAATTATTACATGGACATGACAATGCAGCCAAGGTTAACCTATTCTTGTAGCACTAGAGTGTCAAACATCCAGGCCACAGGCCAGAACCAACCCATAGAACTATGTCATCCAGTTTGCAGAGCTCCCGAAAGGTCTGGGATTTAAGTGGTGAGGCCTGCATGGTTCATAGTGCTCACCCTGCTCCCAAAATCGTGTGTATAGATCCCCTTTGTTTTGGCAGTGGCAAGGCAACAAACAGCAGTGTTAAGCCCAGGCAGTTCCCAGAACCAACAGCATCTCAGGTACCTGCTGACATTAATGCTACTGCCCCACCACCAGAGGTGTGGGTCCCAACCTGATTTGAGATCTTGTGACCTGTGCTGCAGAGGGAGAAAAAGTGCCATTCCAGGCTCAGCCAGTAGATGGCTCCTGCAGACTTACTTCAATACAGGCATTTTTTTCAGTATGATCATACTGAAGTATTGTTAGTATCTGCCATAGGTCAGAAAGCACTATAATAATTAACCCTGCTAGAAGGGGGGCCTTTGAAGTCTACAAGCTGCAGAGCTCTTATAAGTTAAACATATGCACTCATTTCCTTCCTTCTTGTTAAGCAAGGCCTTAAAAGACAGTGGCCAGCCAATCGCAATGAAACAATCTCTGCCAATACCTCCTATCCAGCTCCACGCAGGGACATGACATGCATAAAGTACTGCCCAAGCTGAATGAAAGTCACTTTGTGATCATGAAGAAAAGACAAAATATGCACCATAATGTTATTAAATCTACCAATTTTTTGTGTGCTGATCACGTGGATCTTCAGAACCATCTACAGAATCTCCATAGGGTATACATGTTTCCCTCAATTTATATGGGTTCCATATATGCGAATGGAATATGCATTTTGTCCAGGTTACAAAACGCCTGGACGCAGGAGTAGGGGTTGATGTTGTATACTTAGACTTCAGGAAGGCGTTCGATACGGTATCCCACCCCATACAGGTAAACAAGTTAAGAAGCTGTGACTTGGATGACTACACAGTCCGGTGGGTGGCGAATTGGCTAGAGGGTTGCATCCAGAGAATCGTAGTGGATGGGTCGGTATCGACCTGGAAGGGTGTGGGCAGTGAGGTCCCGCAGGGCTCGGTCCTTGGACCGATACTCTTCAATATCTTCATCAGCGACTTGGATGAGGGAGTGAAGTGTACTCTGTCCAAGTTTGCGGATGACACAAAACTGTGGGGAGTAGTGGACACGCCAGAGGGCAGGGAACAACTACAAGCAGACCTGGACAGGTTGGACATATGGGCGGAAAACAACAGAATGCAATTCAACAAGGAGAAATGCAAAGTGCTGCACCTAGGGAGGAAAAATGTCCAGCATACCTACTGCCTAGGAAATGACCTGCTTGGTGGAACGGAAGCGGAAAGGGATCTTGGAGTCCTAGCGGACTCCAAGATGAACATGAGTCGGCAGTGTGACGAAGCCATCAGAAAAGCCAATGGCACTTTATCGTGCACCAGCAGATGCATGACAAACAGATCCAAGGAGGTGATACGTCCCCTCTATCAGGCGCTGGTCAGACCACAGTTGGAATACTGCATGCAGTTTTGGGCACCACACTTCAAGAGGGATGTGGATAACCTGGAGAGGATCCAGAGAAGGGCCACTCATATGGTTAAGGGCTGGCAGGCCAAGCCCTATGAGGAGAGACTAGGGCACCTGGACCTCTTCAGCCTCCACAAGAGAAGGTTGAGAGGCGACCTTGTGGCTGCCTATAAGTTCATCACAGGGGCACAGAAGGGAATTGGTGAGGTTTTATTCACCAAGGCACCCCCGGGGGTTACAAGAAATAATGGCCACAAGCTAGCAGAGAGCAGATTTAGACT
>NW_005841991.1:667249-672850 GCF_000455745.1 Alligator sinensis
CTGCCTATGCAGGGGGTCGGACTCGATGATCTATTGAGGTCCCTTCCAACCCTAGCATCTATGAATTTGCTCTTATGCAATCACCCTTTTTCTACCCAAAATTCTTTATATGTGAGGTAAATTCACTCTTATGTGATTGGGGCTCCACTTGTCCCCACTCACCCCAGGCCCTGGGTTGCACTGTGCCGTGGTGCAGACAGGTGGCATCAGCTGCTCTTGGGTCTGCTGCAGCAGCTGGGGTGAGTGGGGAGAAGTGGAGTCCCAGGAGGTTCAGGGCACAGTGCAGCCCAGCAGCTACAGGCAGCTGGTCTTGGCTGCTCCTGTGGCCACTGCAGCAGGGACTGGGGTGAGTGGGGAGAAGCTGCAGCAGGCAGCAAGGCGGCGGGAACTGTGAATGGGTGCAGAGTGTGGGAGGCACGACTCTTGCTGCTACACCCCCCCCAGGAGGGCTGCAGGCTGGGGGGCTGCGCCCAGCTCTTCCCAGGGGGACATGTGGCCCTGGATTTGCGCACAGGATGACAACAGGCTGCCACTACAGGCTGGGGCCAGCAGCAGCACCGGGCTCTTCCCGGCACTCCAGGCGGGCGGTGGCACTGGGAGGGAGTCTGTTGCCACCCCAAAATTCGCTGTAGCCCTCCCAACCTGCACGTCATGTGCTGGGGAGAGCCCGGTGCCACTGCTGGCCCCAGCCTGCAGCAGTAGCCTGCTGTAGTCCTGCACGCAAATCCAGGGGCCTGCGCCCCTTCAGGAAGAGCCTGGTGCAGCCCCCCAACCCACAGCCCTCTCAGGGTGTGTGTGTAGCAGCAAGAGTTGCGCCCCCCTGCTCCACACCCACTCACAATTTCCACCACTTTGCTGCCTGCTGCAGCCCCGGGAACTGCCGACAGACTGTGTTGCACCAATCCCCCCACCCCTTCCCTAGTCCCAGCCTCACTCCCTCCTTCCCTCACCACCATGGAAACGTATACCTATTTGTTACATTATAAAGTGGGTTCACTTTGTGCAAATTCGATTTATGCGCCGTTCTCTGGGAACACATGTACCACATAAATCAAGGGAACCCTGCATAGTCATAATTAGTTTTATCTTATTTCATTTATATAAACTTAGAGCCAAAATAAGTATTTTCCCCTCTGCAGAACATACTTACACAAATGCCACAACTCACTCCTGCCACCTCTCATGTGAATTATGTCAATCCATTGTTCCTTCAATTAAGAGATAAAACTCAACTCTGTAATCCCTTCCTCAGACACACACAGTGCTTTGTTCCCACCAACTGTCCCAATGTCTAAAAGAAACTGGAACCTGGAGGAAAAGTAGTTTAAGGTCCGTCCAGGTGAGCTACTATAGCAATTGTTAGGCAGCGAGAAGCATGTCCAGGAATTATGTCCTCACCTTCCACTCAGGGCAACCACTCTCTGAAAGGATAGGTATCCCACAATGTTAAGATCCCATTTGACTTAGTGCTGGTCCTGGCTGCCTAAAAAGCAGCTCTTTCATCTCAACAAGCCAGAGATTAGCTAGACCACTATTGCCCCCCTGCTTTACCTATGGCAAGTAGAGGTGCCATGGCTTGTAGTCATGAGACTATGTAGTTTTAGTAACAGGTTAGACAAGGATTTATCTGGGATGGCTGGAAAGGGAAGATCCCCGAGGTAGGTGTTGGATTAAATGACCTCCAGAGGTCCCTTCAAACCCTACCTTTCCTTGATTCTGATTCTAGTCCTTTCCCCAAAAAAGTCAAAATAAGCTACAGTGCAAATCCCCTTGAGCTTGAAACAGTGCAACTTCACCTCATAGCCAACAGACCTCTCCATGACCAATTATTAAAGCAGGTATTGAAATCCATGCCAGAAAAACCCGTCACTGAGGAAGGAACAAAGTAAATTCACAACTTAACTTGTTATCTAACTCTGTGGAGGGTGGATGTGCATCCCTGTATACCAAGTCTACAAAAACTCTTGTATTTTTTAAGGCCATACCCTTATGTTATACAAGAGGTTACTAAAGCAGAAACCAGAACAATTTAAACCACAATACTGTTTTCATTCTAACCCATTTTAAATCACTCCCTTTTCATGCTTCAAAGGTTATTTCTTGTTGAGAAAAAGCAGGTCATCCCTGTTTATTTCTCAGGAGTGGGAAAAGTATGTATTTTCCTCATTATACAGTTTTGCAGTCTTCTTGCTTGTATTTCTCTACAGTAACAATGGCCAAGGTGAAAGTTGAAATTTGGCATGATAATAGCCCCTACTGAGTAGTAATGCATTTGAGTGTTCCATAGAAAATTGGTTTCACTGAATTTTACTGAATTCTGAGCAACTGCAAGTCACATACTGAATATAAGTAGATTTTTCCATTTGTTTTAAATATATAACTCTGGATAGAATATGGACATACCTGCTTTCTAACCACTTCAAAAGGGAATGCCAACCTGCTGCTCAGGAGGGTGTATCAGCGGTTATGATCTAAATGTAGTGATACAAGTTGACTAAATCCCCATGAATGAAGCAAGGTTATGGATGGAACAGCTTGCTACACCAGTATTGCTAAGGAATCTGAGGATGTAAGAGTTGCATTGTAACAGCTTGTATCAACATTCTTTGTTATAACTAAGATTGTTACGTGTCAATACACTTAGCTGCACAGTGAAAATCTGTCAAAGGTGTTGCAAATTCCTATGCAAGTTTCTGAAAGTACTTAAAAGGCTTCCCCTCAACATCTCTGCAGCTTAGAAAGACTTATTAAAGAAGAGGGCTCTTACACACTTTGAAAGGTGTGCAGGAGTTGAAGGGAGTAGCCATTTGGATACCACAGTGATGGGCTCAGCATAAGAACACAGACTACAATTTGTTTAAAAGCCATCTATTTAAAGTAAGCATCAGCTAAGTCAAGGCCTCTGTAGAATCTCTTACCTGAGCCCCTGAACAACCTGAAGTGTTCAAAAAGTTTAAGGGAGGGCCATGTGCCCATCTATAAGCAGTAGTGTAATTTGAGGAGGGTAAGCAGGGGCACCAGCTCCTGGTGACAACTTAGTGGAGGTTCCAGAATGGCAAACCCCACACAGAATCCACATCTCAGCAGCAGTCAGATTTAAAGGCAGTGTGCTACTTCTATAATAGCAACAACTGGGGTGGACAAACTATGCCACAGCAGCATTAACCAGAGAATTTTTTGAGTCCCTGGAGCAGGTAAGGCTCCAGCACTATAACACCCTGCCCTCCCACAACTCACCTCTCCCACACTCAGCAGCACCCCCTGCCCGCTTTACCCATTCTCTAGCAGAGTTTGCCCAGGGTATATACCCTGCTATTTACACCTCCACTATTGGGCAAAAGGTCTAAAAAGATATCCTACATACTAAGCTTGCTTAAGTTCGAGCAACTACTCCGGAGTGGTTCAAGGCGGAGCAATCCTGTCTCGGGCTTGGTCTTTCTCCAGCACTTGTGCTTGCTATGCACCAGCTCCTAAGGGAAACCCCCAATACTCACCTGCCACGTCTTGCTATTAAGTTCAGATGAGAGAGGCTCCCATCTGTGCTTGGAGGTGTTGCATGCAGACATTCTTGGAGCTCCACCTCTCTACACCTTTCATACACCAACCTGACGGTCTGGGTCACACAGTTGATAACTTGAGCTCTCTTGGACACTGGTGTGACTAGAGAACCTGGACCTTTTCAGCCTCCGCAAGAGAAGGTTGAGAGGCGACCTTGTGGCTGCCTATAAGTTTATCACGGGGGCACAGAAGGGAATTGGTGAGGTTTTATTCACTGAGGCGCCCCTGGGGGTTACAAGAAACAATGGCCACAAGCTAGCAGACAGCAGATTTAGATTGGACATTAGGAAGAACTTCTTCACAGTTAGAGTGGCCAAGGTCTGGAACGGGCTCCCAAGGGAGGTGGTGCTCTCCCCTACCCTGGGGGTCTTCAAGAGGAGGTTGGATATGCATCTAGCTGGGATCATCTAGACCCAGCACTCTTCCCTGCCTATGCAGGGGGTCGGACTCGATGATCTATTGAGGTCCCTTCTGACCCTAACATCTATGAATCTATGAATCACCCCAACTGGTCCTCTAACGGATTTTAGTAAATACTGCGTCTGGATGCATGCTGGTCACAGGTCAGCCAATCTTCCTGCCGTGCTCCGCCTATAAAATGCTCAGACATGGAAGAACAATCTTCTCCCTTACAGCTGTATTTCTTGGGTCAGATGGGCAAGCTGGTCCAGCTGATCCAGTCTTCTGCCCTGGAGTCCCTGAGAGCTCCTGGTTTCCCAGGCCCAGAAGTAATATCACTAAACATGGCCTCAGTCTGGCCCCATGAGTAATTAAAAAAAAAAAAAATATCTCCACAAAAAAGAAGAAGAATCAGGGAGGTAGAGATCTCTCCTCCCTACTCACGCATCCCTGCATGTTGCTGTGGCATTAGTCCCTCAGCATCCTTCCCTTGTCCAATGCTGGGCGCTGCTCCTCAGAGAGACAGGCTCCTCTTTCGGATTCTACCCAGCGTTCCTGGCTTGTGGTATGGCCGGGGGTGCCAGCTGGGAGCATACAGCTGCCTCCAAGCTGTTCCTCTCCAGCTTCTTCCTGGCAGTCAGCTTTTGAAGCTGCCTGCCAGTGCTGCTTGATGACATCATCCTCCTGCACCACCCCCAGACGCACTGATAAGCAACTAATGAACCACACGGGCAGCTCCACCTGTAGTTCCCTGCTTCTTGCCCCTGTGCCTATGCCAGGTAAGTTGTCCTGGATCACGGGGCTTTTGGGGCTGTTTCCCTGGTACCACATGGTTTTCGCACTGCCGCTCTGCCCCCAGGAAAGGGGTCTCCACCCCTTTGCTCTCATCACCCTGCAACTCATATATCATAAGTCATGCACTCAGACACAGCTTTAGAGAACCACAATATGGGAAAGTTACATTCTCCGACTTGCAAATGAGGCAACTAAGACATCCTAAAATGGACTTCACAGGAATGTCTAGCCTACTACTGCCCTTCCAAGTTACAGGATATGGATAAATAACTGTCAATTTCTGCAGTTTCTAAGTAACAGAGAATGAAGCTCACTCTAGGAAATTCCATGTTAAAAACTTCATGATTATACTCAATAACTGAGAAGTGAAAAAGTTGAAGTTTTATATATCAATTTCAACTTCAGCTTTGTACAAATTACAGAACCACCTTTAACTATGGTTTCACATTTTTTAAATGAATATACATTAAATAATTTCCCAATAGCCTTAGCTACATGTGGCCAGTCTTGCAAAAAATATTTTTTACCCTTGAATGCTTACGCTCCTTAGCAAAATCATCCGTTGTAGCTTTAAGACAACTAATGACTTGCCAAGGTCACAAAGTTAGTCAGATCAGGAACAGAATCATGATTCAAAAATTTTGTACTCCAACCACTAAACAAGAAGATGGCCCTATTCTATTATGTTACAAAGACACCTTCTAACAGTTTACAAAAATTAGATTTGTCACTTCTAAAGTGACAGTGGTGTATTTGTGCTCCATAAACTACAAAGCTTTTATGATTTTGGTCATTAGGAGAATTGCAAGTCAACAGTGGGGTGTCTGGGAGAGGTAGCACCTCAGGGAA
>NW_005841991.1:672865-691452 GCF_000455745.1 Alligator sinensis
TGAGTGCCTCTTTCTCGGTTGGTCCTCACTAGCACTCAACTCTCCCCTGTGCCTCCAAGTAGCTGTCTGAATGTGACAGCAGCCACACCCTGGTAAAGTGCCTCAAAGGGCAGGCCAAATCAGGTTAGGGTACCCAGTCAGTCTTAGACCTCTGGGGACATAGGGACATGCCTATCCCTGCATGCAAAGTCTAATTCCAGCTGCTGGGCAGATGAGACCCTTGTATGGTCCAGTGGCCCTGATGGCAGTACAGCACCGTGCCATAGATTGCGCAGAGCAGGACAGGGTACAAAAGGTGTCCTGATCATCCACTGTATCTGGGCCAATCTCCAGCCATCTTGACACAGTCCTGCCGCTAGTTACCAATTGGCTCAGACGAGAGAATGAGGCCGACGCTGCACCACTCTTCCTCACTTAAATCTAAATCCTGTGCAACTCACATCCAGCACAAGCCCTGTGGTGACAGGCAAGCAACAAAGCAACAGGTGTGGACACACTGGAAGGTGCAGCTGCAAACCTGGCCGCAGGCGGTTCAGGGCTTTGGGTCACGTTCTACTGGACAGAAGCAGCAGTAGAACTTGGCAGCCCCCTGAGTGACTGAGCAGCCCTATTCGGAACCACACTGCTCACCTCCTAGAATGAGGAAGGGGCCAGAAAGGATGCCCCAAACATTGTCTGCTTCACCTCATCCTGGCCAGCATACTGAAGCTGGCAGGGGTCCCACTACAGCAGTCAAAAGGGAAAGAAATCAATCCCTCTCAAGCTGGGTGCATGGAACGTGTGTATGTTGACCAACGGAAACACCAACAGACCTGAAAGGAGAACTGCCCTCATTAGGAGAGAACTGGGGAGACACAATGTCCAGATTGCTGCCCACAGTGAGACTTGCCTACCCGACAAAGGGCAGCTCACAGAAGGAAAATCTGGTTACACATTCTTCTGGAGTGGTCGTGGCAGTGAAGCCAAATGGGAAGCAGGTGTCGGCTTTGCTATACAAGACAGCCTCGCCAAGAAGCTGACCTACCTGCCCAAGGGAGTGAATGACCCACAGATAAGCTTCACACTATACCGCTCTATTCCAGCTCCATTGAAGCCAACTGGAAGCAGCTTTGTGAAACTATACACTCTTTAGCTCAAGACCCTGGGACCAAGTGTCTGCAGACACCAAGACTGGTTTGATGAAAATGACGATGAGATACAACAACTGCTGGAAGAGAAACAACACCTTCACAGAGTCTATCTCTGTGGTAAGTCTGCATCAGCACAACACACCTATAGCTTGATACAGAAGACCATTCAGCACAAACTGTGAGGAATGCAGGACACATGGCTGAAGAACAAAGCAGACAAGATCCAGCATTACGCTGACCAAAACAATGCAAAGAAGTTCTTTGATGCCCTAAAGGCTGTCTGTGGTCCACAGGTCCTCAGATCCCCACCTCTGTTGTATGCCGACTGGACCATGCTGCTAACTGACACGGCTCGGATCCTCCAGAGACGGGCTGAACACTTGAGTGCCGTCCTAAATCAGACCTCTTCCATCAACATGGATGCCATACACAAGCTGCCTCAAATCGCTGTCAACATCTCACTTGAAGCTCCGCCTACAACTGAGGAGTCCAAAAGGCCATACAACAAATGTCTAGCGGTAAAGCTCCTGGAGCTGACGCGATTCCAATGGAGATCTATAAATTAGGTGGTCATGACCTCATTGAGAAGCTAACCAAGATCTTCTGCACTATGTGGGCGCAGGAGGTAGTCCCTCAAGAATTGAAGGATACCTCCATCATCCACCTGTACAAGAGGAAAGGAAATCACCAACTGTGTGACAACCACAGGGGCATCTCCCTCTGGCAAGATACTTGCAAGAGTCCTCCTCAACCAGCTGACCAACCACCTAAACCACCTACTGCCCAAGAGCCAATGCAGCTTCAAAAAAGGATGTGGAACCACCAACATGGTATTTGCAGCCCAGCAGCTTCAAGGAAAGTGCCAGGAACAGAACATCGACCATCTCCTCATATTCATTGAACTAACTAAAAGCCTTCAACATGATGAACCGCAAAGGCCTCTGGGAAATCATGAAGTACAGATGCCTGAAAAATTCATCAATATGATTTGACAGTTCCACAATGGCATGATGGTACACGTCTTTGTGAATGGCAAATGCTCTGACCCCTTTCCAGTCACAAATGACATCAAGCAGGGCTCTGTGCTCACACCTACCCTTTTAAGCACAGTATTCTCTGCCTGCTGTTGGATGCCTTTCAAGACAATGACCTTGGTATGGGGATCTGGTACTGTTTTGATGGAGACATCTTCAACCTTGGCAGGCTCCAAGTGAGCTCCAAAGCACAGATAGGCATGCTTCATGACTTCCTCTTTGCCGACAACTGTGTTATGCACAGACTCACAGGCTGACATGCAACAGTCTATGGACCTATTCTCGTCAGCCTGCAACAACTTTGGATTCACTATTAACATGAAGAAGACCGAAATGATGTTTCAACCTGTGCCTGGCACAACACCATCATTTTCCCAGCCCTCCTTTACACCTGCAAAATCTGGACTGCCTACCAGCATCATGTCAAGAAACTAAACCACTTCCACTTGTACTGCCTGCGAAAGATACTAAATATCAAATGGTAGGACAAGATTCCGAACACGGAGGTGCTGGGAAGATCAACTCTCCCCAGTATTCACATTCTACTGAAACTGGTGCAGCCAAGATGGGCCGGCTACCTTGCAAGAATACCCAACGCTCGCCTGCTGAAGAAAATCTTCTACAGCAAACTGTCAAATGCAGTATGCTCTCGCAGTGCACCAAAGCGGTACACGGACACCCTAAAGGTGTCCCTAAAGAGTTCTGGCATGACCCTGAGTCATGGGAGCAAACTGCTTGCAACTGTCCATCCTGGAGGTCATCAATCCAAAAGCACTGGCCTTCAAACAGCAACGTACGGCAAAAGCAATGAAGAAACATGTGGCCAGGAAAACAAAAACCTCTTGCACTCAGACCTCATCACTTTACTGCCCCTACTGCAGCAAATTGTTCAAGGCAAATATTGGGCTTATAAGTCACCTACATACCCATGTGACCTAGCCTCCACCCCCGTCCCCTCTCTCTCCTTCTTTTTCCTCTTTTTCTCTTTTTCCCCCTCCCTGTTTCTTTCCCATTTCTCTTCTCCCCACCCCGCTGGATGTGATCAGCTTCACGTGAAGGACAAACAATTAAGTAAACAGTAAATTTTTAAGCAAAAAAATTAAATTAAATTAAAAATAAATAAACAAATAAATAAAGTAAGTAAATCTCTTAAATCTTTCTGTCCTCTAGATCTTTCAAAGTAGAAGTAAAATATAGCAAACATGCTACAGAAATGAACAAGTCACCCCAGATTTTTTTTTTTTGGTAGATTTTAAACTCTTATGGTCAAAGACTGTCTTTGATCATATATGTGTACAGTGCCTGATAAAATGGAGCCCCACCCAGTTGTGACTTTGCAGTGCTAACACAGTGAAAAGTACTAAATAATTTTACCTCAGTGAGAGATCCGCAGGCCACTCCACCATGCAAGGCTTTATCCAAACTATCCAGGGTGGTGGACAAGAAGGCTGAGAAGGGATTAACAGCCCTTTTCATTTTCAGATCATAAGCCTACAATAGCAGAAAAAAAAAAAATCAACCAGAAAAAAATGTGGCTTTTTTCAGATGGCAAGGGGAATGTCTAGCATTTTCTCTCCAGCAACCTTGAATAATTTAATATTTGCCCATAAGGACACTGTTCAAGTCTTATACTGCATTTCATCCTTCCCTGCTTTCTTCCCAACTCGCCCTTCATCACGCTTGCATCCAAATACCACAAAGTAGATTTAAAGAAGGCTGGTGTATAAACTGTGGTTTTTACTCTCCAGCTTTGAACTTTTCTCCCACAACACAATGTCAAATCATAAAAAACATTTTACAATAACTTTCCAAAGATTTTTACCCCCTCCCCACTCCAAATCCAACACATGCTGCTTTTGATCTGCAGAAGCACTACTTTTGAGAAAGGAAACGCTATACCTGTGGTTAGCTGGGCTGTGCAAAATGTTCACAGTAAAACCCAAAAATCAAGAAAAATGTGGTTAGCTATGCTGGCAACTCAAAACCATCTGGGTTCACTGAAAGTTTCATTAAGGTTCATAAACTGTTTAGACAAGCCTGGGCTGATACCAAAGCCATGCTCAGCTTTCAGGTTTTGATCAGTCTTCCGCACAAGTAGGAATGACACAGAACAGGTAGACAGGAGATCCGAGTTCTTGCGCCAGCTTCACTGTTGACCACAGAAGGCCAAAATAATAAAGGATCCTTGGCTCTCAGGAATTTTATTTTATTTCAGTCAAAGTTTAACCAAAACAAACATTTTCAAGATTTCCTGAAAGCCCAAATTTTACAGAAATTCTGTCTTGGAGCTATTGACACAGGTGTTCCCCAAACAAAATGTGTTTCTTGGAACATGAAGAAACTCATATTGGCATGCTTGGCGGGTTCACTGCTGAATATCAAGAATGTGGAGTTCAGAGCAGCCATCATGAATCCAAGAGTCTGTGGCTCTACTTATAGCCAAGGCTTGCAGGTTGGCAGCTCAATAGAAGAGATCCTGGAAGCCCTGGCATCACTGGCTATTACAGAACTGGGACAGAAGTGTGGGATTACCAGCTAATCTCACATGCCTGCCCCAGAACTGGGGAACTTGGAAGTGAAAAATCCCCATACCTGAGCCAGTCTGCTAGAAGCCCAGGCACAGTCCCATCCTATCACCTATCCTCTTTTATGCTGCACATTCCCCATGTACTGGACAGGAGGCTTAATTAACATTTGAAAATAATTCAGGGGTTCTCAGATAAAAGGTGCTATAGAAAGAAAGTGTATAAAATCCATGGAACTTAGATTTTAGGCTACAATAATTCAGAGCTCCAGTAACATCCTGATGAATTTAAACTCAGAAGGCAGGGTAGAGATTTAGTTATTCGATAAGGTGCATCTCTACCTTGCCTTCTGTTCGACTTCAAACATGGCTACCTACCTCTCAGAGTTGCTTGAAAATTGAAACGAAGATTTGCACACACATTTTTCATTAGTATAAAATTAGACTGTCTTTTTAAACTGTGCTAATATATACAAGCTAAAATGTGCTCCATGAATACTTCAAGGCTAAAAGACAGGTATCATTTAATCTGATTACACAGATCATCTAATCTGACCTGCTGTATAACAGATTCTAGGAAGTCACCCAGTGATTCTAGTGTTTAACCCAAAACTGTGGTTGAAATAGCATTCTTTGTAGAAAGACATATAATCTTTATTTAAAGACTATAAGTGAATGAGAATTTACTACATCCCTTGGTAGTTTTTCCAGTGTTTAATTATCTTCGTTGTTAAAAAAAAAAAAATCTAATTTCCCATTTGGATTTTTGCAACTTCAATTTCCAGCCTTTGGATCTTGCTATGCTTTTGTCTGCTGGATTTAAAAACCCTCTAGTATCAGATATTTTCTTAGCTGTATAAGCCACAATCAAATAACTTCTTAATTTTCTTTCTGATAAATGCAATATATTTTGCTCCTTAAGCCTTTCATGATAAAGTTGTACTTTCCAGATTGCAGGTTGTTATTCTGTTGCTCTTCTCTGAATCCTATACTTTCCTAGCAGTGATCTCAATAGTGTCTCATACAGACATAATATGTCTTTATTCATGCTCAATATTCCCTTAGTTTTTCTTTCAAAGATTATGTAAGGGTGTTTTACCACAACATAGCAATTTGATTTCCTATGACCCCAATTCCTTTTTCCAAACCACTATGTGCCAGAATGCAGGTCCCCATCTTGTAAACAGGCCAACAGTCTCTGTTCCAGATGTGTGACTTTGTATTTGGATATATTTAAATACCTCTGACTAGGTCCAAGTGACTGGTTATTTGCCAAATGAGGCAGATTGCTCTGAATCAATAACTAGGCCTTCTCATTTAGCATATGACAAATGTATGCCATCTACAAGCTTTATCAGAGACTAACTAGATTTATATTATTTCAGACTTTTGATATAAATAATGGTAGTCTGAACAGTGATTGAGAATCAAACCTTCAGGAACTCTGCTCAAGACACCTCCAGTTATTGATTATGCTCAATTAGCTGATATCTACTGAGTTTCATAAGCCATGTTAATTTTTCATAGTGTAATTTTTAACCATTGGCGACGTGTAGGGGAGGCACATGCCCTCCTGAGACTGGCCCTGACCAGCCAGGGAGTGGAAGGCAACAGCCAGTGGCCCCCCCACCCCCCCCCAAAAACGTGGGGGCGCCGAGAGAAGCACCAGTGGCACTTCTGGATTTGCCACTGGTGGTAGCAATTGGTCGCTGGGAGACGCATCCCCCCGGGTTGGCAATGAGCTACAGGATCAGAAGGCACCAGTCACCCGTGTTTTTAATCAAAATTATGTACCATATTAAATGCTCGGCAAAAGTTTATTACATCAAAGTTACTTTTGTGAGCCACTTTATCTTTCAAATATGAGACAAGGTTTCCCCTCTGAAACAGCTTGGGGAAAAAAAACTCCACATCTTACATTCATATACAAGGAAACCTCATTAAACACGCTGCCCATCACTAAACTGGTATCAAAAGCAGCATATGCTCAATAATGGAAACCAACTATGATTTTGATTAAATGTAGTTTTTGTTTTTTTTTAAAGAATTTTTTCATGTTCCAAGCCAAATCAAGTCCAAATCTGTGAGTCAGTCCAGAACCATAAGTGGCCCTATAACCCACAAATATCCTTCACCCCCACCAGGAGCTTCAGATATTTCCATAGTCTTTTGGCAGGCATCCTACGTGCAGGCCCAAGCCCGGATGCTTGGTTTGGATGCCCCCAAGTTTCACCTGCCCTCAGCCATATGGCCACAGAAGCAAGCTAGGGAGAAGCCTCCCATTTCCATAAAGTGGGCTTTAAGCCCCAACACCTGGGCAGGTACTCAACCACCCCAGAAGAACAGTTATCCCAGGGAATGCTTAAGGAAAACTGCCTTCATGGACCCAGATACATGGCGGTTCCCCTAAATGTAGCCAACAAGGACATGTTAGTGCACCTCATTTGAATCAGATACACGACAGCGCCAACTGCACTCAGTCCCACTCAACACTGGCTCTTTTTCAAGTCACAGTGAGCCACTACATCCAATACATTTTGAATTCCTCTTCACTCCCACAGCCGAGCTGTGCTTGCCTTTCCTGTTTCTTCACTAGCCTTAAATGTCTGGCAAATATCACCAAATGGGACCCCAAACAGGTCACCCAGAAATCCCTCTGTTGCCCTCTCTCTCAGCCTGTCAAATGTAACTAGCCTTTGGACTAATATGCATAGTTTGTACTATTTATAAGTAGATACAAAAGTGCTTAACAGTGTGTTTATGGAGTACTTGTGCTAAAACTTGCAGCTATTTAAAAAAAGATAAAATGCATCAATTCTGGGTGAACTAAGTCTATGGGTTTATTTATCTGTTTATTTCAGAGTCAGTATTTTCAAATTTGCCCCTCACTTCCATGTGCTCAGTGACAATAAGGATCTGGCAGTGCACTTCACTTCTGTGTGTTCAGGATCTGATGGTAAGGAGGGTGGGGAAGGGGCTGCAGAGGGATAAAGTTAGCTGGGGAGAGGACAAAGGGACTAACTGACCCCCCAAAATTATTTTCTCTGCTCTAGCAGTGGGAGGTTGACAAATTCAAGGCAAACCTCCAATAATTAATGAAAAAAAACTTACGTAAAAACTACAATACTTAAGGAATATAAGGAAAAACTTCTTCCCAGTTCGTGTGACCAGGCTCTGGAATAGGTTCCTTGTGGGGGTGGTGCAGGCACCTACCCTGGAGATCTTCAAAAGGAGACTGGACACACACATTGCTGGGATTATTTGACCCCAGCAGTCTTTCCTACCCAGAGCAGGAGGGCTGGAGCCAATGATCTCACAAGGTCCTTCCTAGTCCTAAACTTCTGTGAATTAGATTCTATGTCTGGAAAATTATAACAAATTTCTAAAACTTTCCATATATAGAATCTAATTACTGAGGGGTCATCTTAAATTTGAGTAAATGCAGTATTAACAATCCACTTTAATAATCTAGACAGCTCTTCAGTCAATTCAGATGACTTCACAAGTTATTACAACTTGTCAATTTAAAAACAGTCCATACAAATAATCTTGTTTCCCACAATTCTCTACCCTGTTTCCTTTCCTGCAAGATACCATCAGTGACATCTTTTCTCTATGTTTGGGAGGACAGAATGTAGCACACTGCCAACAGCAGTGCAGCTCAAACCTCTTTCCTCTGTGCCGACAAACGTAAAGAACATATGCATCACATACACCCTAAATTCCCATTTACCTAAGAGTTGAGACCATAGGATTCCTCAAAAGGTTGCTGATACAGTTTTAATGATTATTCTGTTCTTTGCTTTCAATATTACTTTTTTAAAAATTCTTTCCACTGGCATGCTCTTGTTCTTCTTTTATACTAATCAATGGCACTTTGAGTTGCAAACCTCCAATTAGAAACACTTTCATTGATATTCTCAAAAGAGGAAATTCTATACCTCCTTGAGCAGCTCTCAGCTGGAGCATGTCTAACTTTGCAGGAGTGCTACTTACATCCCATTGTAATCACTTCAATACCCTGCTTGGCTATTAACATGATTAACTGAAGTTACCATACTCTGACAATATACACAGCTAAACTGAGAATTTCAGGTGTCTTGTGGGTCTGCACATAGAAAAAAAAATAAAAATTGAGAACAAAATTTAGAAAAAAAAATAAATGTCCTACCATGCAACAAATGTATATACAGTAGTCCAGGGAAGCGACAGGTTTCTTCCCAGACAATTGTTTTCAAAATGAGATCAGCACAAATATACTTACAGTCTGCATTTTGGGGGCACAGGCTCGACTGACTTTGCAAAGAAGTTTCTGCACATTTTGATAGCTCTGTCCAGTTACGTTCATTAGCTCCAAGAATGACACACACAGAAAGTCCTGAAAGATGACCAAAAAGAAATCAAAGAATTTAATCTAAGTTTTAAAGGTGGGGATTACATTAATTTTGTTTCCTTATAGACAACCTGTTCACATTCCACAGAACAAATTCAGTAAAATGCTTCTCCATTGAAGTCAAGGGAGTTATATCAGGGATTAATTTTATTTTACATTTTAAAGAACCCAGGTTGGAAAAATAAAAAAATTAAAGAGCCAGCTTGGTGGAGATGGCACAAAGTAACAGTTTTGCCCTTCTTCCAACTTTCCAGAAAGCTATCAGATTGCCTCAAATGAAGTCTCATCTTGTAGATTTCACACTTTGGGCCAGATCCTACAACTGGATCCATACTAATGAACTTCAATCTCTGCACGGAGAGCTCGTGTCTGTTAGTTACCTACTCATATGGATAGTTATAGGATCTGGCCCTGAAATAGTGTGTATCAAAATCACAGAACACCAAGTTAACAAAGCCAAGTTAAAAGGAGAAGAAGAAAGAACCACTATTTGTTTCAATTAAATATATTCTTTGCTTGCTGGTATGTAGCCTTACATAGCACTCCTACATGCTGGTAAATACTCTATGTAAGAGTAGTTGTGTTTCACAGGTGGACGTGGCATTCTCTACATTAAGATTTTTTGGAATACCAACACTTGGCAATGCCCTTTGGTGAAGACAGAGACAAGGAAAAAGAGGCATTTTTTTCCTTGCAGGGGGGAGGAGGGAAGGGGGAGAATGAGTGAATTTAGGGATAACTACACAACCCTTGGAAAGAGGGAGGTTTGGCCTGGGGGACAGTACAGCAGCAGAAGGGGAGAGGAGGAATGACTTTGCTTCATGTGCAACAGAGGAGTGGGAATGGAAGGGAATATGCAAAGAAGGCTAGGGAAGTGGGCGCAGAATGGTTGTTTTCTTTTTACACAGGTATTGAATGTGGATTGCGAAGCAAAGCTTGGTTGGATTGGGGAGATGGGAAACACTCTCCTTGGTTAAGAGGAATGGGAGCAAAAGGGTATAGGGTATGAGTGGATTGGGTTTTTTTGTGGGGGGCTTGGGAGGGAGTTTGTTTTGTTATACCTTTTTGTTTTAGTATTTTATTCTGTTTCTTTAATTGTTCTCTTTTATTGCAAGCTACCCTGAGCCTTTTTAGAAGGGCAGGATATAAATCTAATAAATAAATGTAAGGTATGTCGGTTTTGAGCAAGTATGCTTCTGTATAGATTCATGACTAAATTTTTACAAAGCAACAGTCCATAAAGCATCCTAAACTTGATACAGAATTAACCTAAACATCCAGTAAGTGAAAAGTCTCACATGACAGGTATTGATCTGATGCCGACTCAGCCTTTCACAAAGCTCCTGTGCCAATCCTGCTCTTCTCAGTTTCTTACTGGCCATGTTCCCAAACCTGCTAGATAGGAAATCAATTATGGTAAAGCTAAAGAAACCTAGAAAAAGTTTTCGAAAATGTCAACATGCAAATAAGCACACTCTTCTTTTCTAAAGAATGGAAACAAACATGTCACATCACAAATCTTTGGAACACTAGGCAGTGTAAATTATCAGAGAGCAGCTCCTGTTAAATACAGACTATGCTAATACAGTCAGATGTCAAGTCATACAGTTAGGAGCACAAAACGCAGACTATACCTACAGCATGAGGTGCTATCCTGGGAAGAAGTGACACCAAAAAGGACTTAAGGCTCTTGAACACAAACTCCAGGAAGGGCAGCATGTCTAAAACAGCCACTTAAAACCTTGGATGGATAAACAAATGAGTATTAAGTAGGCATGTGGAGTTTGAGTACTGGTACAACCATTACTGGAATATGCTCTAGCTCTGGTATCCACAGTTTAGGACATACACTGAAAAACTGGAGAGTTCAGAGAAGAACCAAAGAATAAGTAAAAAAGAAATATATGCCTTGAAGAAACTCAACCACAGAGAAGTCAGGCTGGAAGGGAGCCCCAGAGGCATTAGCTTAATCTAGTTATTTTAGCCATCATAAAGTTATGGGATGATTTGTGAACAGTCTATAAAGGGCCTACATGTAGAAATGAAATATGCTTGTCTGCTTCAGTCTTACAGACAAAACTGTAACAAGATTCAATGGCTGGAAAACGAAGCGAGGCAAATTCAGACTACAGATAAAATGAACATTTTTAAAGTGAGGGTAATCAATCATTGGGATAAATTAACAAGTGCTGTGGTAGATTCTGAAGCACTGGAAATTTTAAAATTAGGACTGGATGTTTTCTAAAAGATATGCTCTGGTTCAACCACAGCTCTTGGTCTTAAAGCAGGAATTAAGTCAGAAGAGCCCTGTGGGTTACATTAAAGGCAGAGGGGTCAAAGTGGATAATTACAATGGTCCCCTTCTGACTTTAAAAATCTCTAACTATTCTAGCTATTTACAAGGAAGATTAGAATGGCAAGAAAAAGGGTCCGACCAAGGCATAAACAATACCAGTGTAATGGCTGGTATTTGCAAAGCCAATGCAACAAAATTAAATATGCACAACTGCGCCGTAGGCATTTATTTTCCTGGCTCTATGTTGAGTTTGTTCTTTCAGACAGACTCGTGAAAACACCTCCTACAGCTTCCTAACCAGAACCTCAGAACAATCCAAAAAATGGCTCTTTGCGAATGCCACAACAGGGAACTAAAAATAGGACACGCATGTGCCCACCTCCCTGTAGTTATGTCAAGTTTAGATTATGGTTGGATGGGATGGTTTGGATAAAGACTACCCTGCCTCAGGCAGGGGGTTGGACTAGACCTCTGGAGCTCCCTTCCAGCCTGACTTTGCTGTGGTTCTATGTAAGCGGTGGAACCACCTGTGCTAAGCATCAGGGCCACGTACCCTGCGTTTTATTCCTCTGAGAGGTCGCTAGCATAAAGTCAGTAGGCAGCCAAGTGGAGATGCACCTTTATAGGCTAAATAAGAGAGAGAGAGGCAGTGTGCGAGTTTCATCCCAAGCATGCTTCATCTTATGCTCTAGGCCTTGATCAACTTAACCTGTCTACACTCCACTTTTTTCTTTTTTTTTTTTTAATATAATATATTTTGTGTTGCAGGTCAAATTGGCCAAATCAGTTCCAAATCGCATCAATTGAGCAGAACTCAGTTGTTCCAAAAACTGTATCAACTGAGCAGGCAGAACTCAATCGCCACGTACGATGCTACAACTGGCAAGCATCCTCCGTCACCCTGGGACTTCGGATACTCCCAAACACATTGGCAGGCATCCTACGGCAGGCCCAAGCCCAGAGAACTTGGTGTTGGGACGCCCCCAGATACTACAGGCAAGCAAGCATCCTCCATCCCAGACTCTGTAGTCTGGGACTTCAGATGCAGCGACTCCTCGCTTAACGTTGTAGTTACGTTCTTGAAAAAGACGAAACGACGTTAAGCGAATCCAGTTAGGTCACAGTCGTTACCTATTAGCAGGTGGCAGCCAAACGCTATAACCGAACACTGCACGACTTTAAATGGGTATGTTCTCCAACAGCTCAGCGACGTAATAACCAAACGTGAACCGGGACAATGTTAAGCGAGGAAGTACCTGTACTCCCTACTCTCCATCCCAGCCCACAAGAGGCCGCGCTTCGTGTTGCCACCTGCTTTAGGCCTCCCACAGCTTGACCCGAGCTGCTTTAGGGGCCCCGAAACAGAGAGCTCCCCTCTGCTCCCCCACTCGGGCAGGGCACAGGCACACCCACGTGAGGGCGGAAGTCAGGCAGCCGCGTGGGCCCTTCACCGAGGGGCGCTGACTCTCAACCAGGTGCCACAGGGCGGGGGGGGGGGGGGGGGGGCGTCTGGGGGGGGGGCTGAGGTCCTTTGCGGGGAGCTACACGCCTTAGGGCGGCCCCAGGGACGCTACATGGGAACCCACCTCCTCCCCGCTCTGCCCGGGGAGCCCCCGGCACCACGGGCCTGGCTCTGGTCTTTCTCGAGATGCCAAGCAAAACCCGAGCCCTGCAAGTGCAGCGCCGCGCACTGACGACGGCAGCGCCAGGAGAACGGCGCCGCCCCTCCCCCCCGCGCCGCAGCGCGCGCACGCGACAACGCTGACCTCGGAACCTTTTTTCCCCTCCCCCCCACAAAGTCTCCCACTTCCCTAGAGCAGGGGGAGGAGCCTCCGCGCAACATCCCGAGCCGCGATTGGCCCTTCCCCCTCACCAATCACCGGCAGAGGCGAGGCGCAGCCCAGCGCGGGGCCTGCTGGGACTTGTAGTGCTCGGCGGAAGGCACCGTGCGCGGGGATTGCCTGCTACCTGCCAGGGAGGCTGCAGCGAGGTGGGGGGCAAAGGTGGCCCGCCAGTCCCCGGGAGCTGCGTGGGGCAAAGGGCGACTCTGCCGAGCACGTTGCTGGTCCCTTGCTTTGAGACGTGGCCACACAAAGGCCGGGCGTGCAGACGTTGGCGCCCCATATTTGTGGGCACGACAAAGGTGGTGGGTGTCAGTCTGTGCCCCTGGGTAGAGCCAGGACTTTGCAAGGGGGGTGTAGATGGGGAGGGTCCCCCAAAACACAACGCACTTGTCTCCAGATAAAAAGAAACTGGAAGCTTTTGTCACAGGAGCAGGACCCAGGGCTGCATCCTTCTGTTTGAAGCAAAATCTGCTGGAGAAAGTCTAGCAGAGGGCAACAAATACGGTCAGGGGCTGGGGCACAACTTCTGAGGAGAGGCTGAGGGAACTGGGCTTATTTGGTCTAGAGAAGAGGAGACTGAGGGGATTTAATAGCAGCCTTCAACCACCTGAAGCGGGGTTCGAACGAGAACGGAGCTAGGCTGTTCTCACTGGTGGCAGATGACAGGACAAGGAGCAACAGTCTCAAGTTGCAGGAAGGGACGTTTAGGTTAGATATTAGGAAAAGCTCTCTCGCTAAGAGTGTAGTAAAACACTGGAACAGGTTATCCAGAGAGGTTGCAGACTCTCCATCCTTGGAGGTTTTTAAGACCTGGCTAGACAAAGCCTTGGCTGGGATGATCTAGTTGGGACTAGTCGCTTTGAGCAGGGGGGTTGGACTAGATGGCCTCCTGAAGTCCCTTCTAACCCTAATCTTTTATGATTTTATGATTCAACTTCACCACAAGAATATGAGGAATACAGTTTTAACCAAATCCACTTGTCACAAACTATCTTATCAGATACAAACCAGAAGGGAATTTGAAATACCCAAATTAAAAGAAATTATTCAAGTAATGGGGGCAAAGCCAAACCAAGGTAGTATTTAGCTAACTGATTACAAAATATTAAAGTGTTGCTATGAATGGAAGGAAGAATTGTGCTTCAGATTATACACTGAGCACTAAGTCTAATATTCCAGCTCTCTAGAGATAAAAAGTAAAATCATGTGTTGACCAAGTAAATGATCTTTTATCATTTCAGTCTCTCAACAAATAGATTAAATTTAACTAAAGTCTCCAGCTAGTTCCATGTTATTTGATAAAAGTCCCCACTACAGTATTTTTGAAAAAACTTCAGATTCCAGACATGGGTCACAAATGCAAATAGTTTATTCAGTCCATGATTCATCTCCATTTGTCCAGTTCACAAGGCCATGGCAGAACTTGTTGTCTCTGGCTTCATCTATTAAAAAAAAAGCAACATGGAATGAAATCTAGTGCAGGTGCCAGAATATATCATCATTTAGATAATCACATTCAATTTACTTAAATTCTCCCCAAAACTCAGGTTCCAAAGTTATTCTGTGCTTCTCCCTCACCCCTTTAAAAACGTATATATTGTTATTGGAGCAGAATAGCTGCTGTGCCTTTCCTCAGAGATTCCTGCAGTCAAGTAATGTGTGATCACATACAATCTCCACATGTGCATGTGCAAAAGCACTCAGCATCCTTCAGGATGGAAAAACTATAAAATACAGGATTTCAGTAATGACCAGGAGAAAGATAAACTTGCAATTCAAACCCAGGGCTTGCACTCAGGACTTCTGAAGCTTCATTATTAATATCTGATTCCTCCACTAAAAGACATTGAAGAAGTGAAAAATACTATTTTTATTATATGCAATTTTTTAATCAGTGACTCGACTTAATATCAACAATCTCAGAAATTAACCTGGCTGTTTGGAAATAATTATATTGACATTGTTTGGACTACCTATTAAGAAAAACACATGCCGTGAGCTGCAGGTTTAGGTACGCATAGAGGAAACCAAAACTGCATATGAATACTTATAGAGGTATGCATAGAGGAAACAGGTATGCATAGAGGAAACTTCATTGTGAGATGAAGACAACAACAAATAAAAAGTTCAAAACTTTTGAAATACACAGGTTACAAGAAGTTGGGGGAAGATACAACATAGCAGGAGTCTAAATGGGATAATGCATACAACATATATATTAAAAAAGTTATTGTAACTGAAGCTCACACTAAAAATTAATTGCCTTAAGTGAGAAGAAGGTCAAAAGAGATTTAAGGAGCTGGTACCAGAGTAGCCAGGCCTCATGAAAAACAACAGAACAAGTACAAAAGATTTGGCCATAAGTAGCAGTTAGCTGAACAGGGAGACAGGACATGAAATGGAGAAAGAGCTCCTCCTAGCGTAGTGAAACAATCCACAGTAGACTATAAACACAATTGGTTTAGAAGGGCTTGCTAAAGCAGGGAAAGCAGAGATCATATTCCGAGGAAGGAGGAGGAGAAAGAAGGTGCAGAGATATGCCGGGCCACACCAAAACAATTCAGAAACAGGCACTTCACAACCTGAGTGCCTAGTGTGGCACATATACCAGCTCAGGACAGTGTTGAGAGGACTTTCCCACAGCAGTGATTCCTGCAGTTAACACTGCATTACAAATATATGGGGCAATTCACCTCTCTCAGACACATTGCTCCAGGCTCCTTACGGATTTCTTTTTGCATGTATGCTGCCAAAGCAAGTGCTAAGCATCAGCACATCAGTAACACCTGGGTCATGATTTCAACATTTTCTTCACAACCATGAGCACTCAACACTTTTTTAAAAAGGAAGCTAAGCTTCTAATCATGTCCTTCAGCAACTTGGGCCCTCAAATATGGGTCCCCAAAACACAGATCTCCAAATTAGCAGTAAAGCTCTACTAAATGTTACTGTGGTCAGTGTAGCCCAAATGAGGGTACATAATACTAGAACTCAGGCCCCCTGGGTTTTATTCCAGGCTCTGCCGTTGGTCTGCTGAATCACTGCAGAAAAGTTATTTCACTTCTCTGTCAGTTTCCCCATCTGTAAAATGGGGATAATAATGTTTGCCTTCATTGCAAACCATTTTGAGATCTGTTGATGAAAAATACTATGTAAGAGCTACATATTAGTACTGAGCAGGAACAAAAAGATGTTGCAAAGTCCCATAACTTGGCCAAAATTGTACATATTTTTCTGAAAACAGTAACATGAATAAAGACAACTCTTGCCCAGCAAATTTAAAGTTCTTCCTTTAAGACACAGGGTTGTTAAAACAAAATGGTTGCAAGATTTTTTTATTTTTTTTTACAAAGCAAAACATGCTTCTCTTGGATCTTATTCTTGGAAACAGCTTGGCTATTTGGATTAAATGTTCCAAAAAAGTTTGGGAAAAGGCTGGTGCTGGGAGTGAGTGGACAAGGAGTTACCAGACATGAACCATTCAAAAAAGTTATAAGCAAATAGGATATTCTAAAGAGAAGTACCAAGCCACTTTGTGACAGATAGAAATACCAGCTTCATCTCTAATATGGCATGCACAATTTAATCCAGTAACCAAAAATAATGAATTCCCACATATGCCTGTGGACAAATTAGAAGTCACTGAGGGCTGTTGTATTCTTATTAGCTAGAGATGTTTGGATATCAACATGTGAAAACTGTTGTTTCTATCTCATATTCACTCTACACTTGCCAAATCTAGCCTAGCTTTGGCTGGGGGTGTCTCCTTCTGTTTGAGGGCATCTAGTTGTTTGCGTGGATCATGTTGGAAGAACATAAGGAAGCAAGACTGAAGCAGTGCTGCTAGAGTGAGCTTGGGTAGCTGTTTTGTTGACTGTCAAATGGCTTTGCACTTTTCTTCCTAAGTACTCAGGAAAACAGTGAACCATTTTGTTGAGGAGATCCAGGCAAGTATATCAGGTGCCTGTATTGCCCTATCAAGAAGGAACAGCTTATACACACATGCATGTGTGTGTGTGTAGAGAGATAGAGAGATTTTTAAACAAAATAGGTAGTAGTTTCTTTACTATTCTGTCTCTCCACCAAGCTCATGATGTCCAATTTATTTTAGCTGAGTTAAGAGGTGTGCCCCTGTTTGCTTCCCAGATATCCAGATATGGCTTTCAAAAACCAGTATGTAACTGGGTATGCTCCCTCTTCCGTACACAATACCACACAGCTGATGTTATACTCCCAGAGAATATTTCTTAACCAAGAATTGGAGTCAGCAGTGTTAAACACACATGTGTTTAGTTACAATGATCAGCATGGTTTCTGCTTGCTCTTTCAACAAGGTCTAGGAATGACTTACTGGCCCTTTTCATGGGTTCTACAGGTTGAAATACAGTAGTAGACTAGGAGAAAGAACACCTACATTCTACCAGCTCTACTTCAATATAACCTTGGGCAAGTTGCTTAATCTACCTTGGGTCTGTTTCTCTTCCTTCCTTTAGTCTGTCCTACCATTTAAACTATAACTTCTTCCGCTAGGGACTGTCTCCTAATATGTGCATGTACTGTGCCTGTCACAATAGACTCTGCCTCTATGAGCCACTTATCACCAATCATAAAGGGTGATAAGTAATAAAGCTGAGACTTACTTTACCATTGAATCGCACCACATTAATTCAAGAAGCTGCACTAAACTGGGACACTGGAATACTGTCAAAGACAGACAAAGCCTAACAGCAACAACAAACGGATTTTGTGGGGGCAAAGTGCTCTAACATCAAACATACCAATTATGATTAAGAGTTTGATGGTAATTAGTTTACAAAAGGGCACACCAATGGGGACAGAGACTGATTTGAATGGTGAAGGATAAAATGCTTATCATGTCTTGTCAGCATAAAGCTCACATCATTTGGATGACTTTGCTGGGCTTCTGCAGTTTAAAGGACAATACCAATACAGTCACAGTTTCTCCCTGTAACCCAAGACAGTCTCCTACATATATCTTTAATAAATAATTTCACACAATAGAACAACTCTTCAGATTATTCACCTAATTACTAGACAAAGGTAAATAATCTCAGGCTCCCTATTCACTAGCCTTCCCAGGCTGAGTTTTATCTTCTCATTATTCATTAGTTCTTTAGAGCTAATAGTGTGTCTAGTTCTATACAGTGAAAGCCACAATCCATACCTAAGAAGGAGTATAGCATCTACAAGCTTTTGTGTATTGTCTCTGGATCACGCCGACTCAAGGGAGTGGTCCCATTGGCAGAAGCCAGTGCTCTCATATCAACGCAGGAGCAGGCCCCGTGTGGGCAGTCCAAAATCAGTTCAATCACAAAATGAACAGAGTGACCCTGGCTCATTCCTGC
>NW_005841991.1:691462-707291 GCF_000455745.1 Alligator sinensis
GTTTAGAAATACTCTACCTCTTTGGATATGTCTGTTTGACTGATGTCTAATACATTCCTATCAAGGACAAAATACATTCTTCTGGGGCTGGGAAATGATTAGGGCCTGAATCATGCTTTCCCAGGATTAAACTCACAATAGGTTGCCTAAGTGAAAGTAGGACTCCACATAGGAATCCCCGTTGTTCCATGGAAGGGCCGTATTCACTCTCACTACCAGCTCCAAAATGAAATGCAGGTTTAATCCCCACAGAATTCCCTGGACCTGCATAGCTTTCAGAGGATCTACAAGAAACCAAAATAAAGGGTAGGGAGGTACACCTGCACACCAGCTACAAAGCCCAGGGTCTTAACCTCCGCTCCCTATCAGTACCACTTTAAGGAAGCCCTTCTCCCACAGAGCCTATCCTGGCTGCAACCACTCCTATAAGAATCATCTTTTGCTCTGTCTCTGCATAGTACCTACCAAAGTGGGATCCCATTTCTTCTCCTGGGCACTATAACAAAAGACAGTCTCTCCATGTGGACCTGCAAAGAATGAAACGCAAACCCAGGATCTTCCTGGTCTCAGGACCAGCGTGTGGAGGGCAAATGATGCATCTCCTTCCAGCTGTCCCCCTGCTCTTGCCTCTCTCTCATAGTCTCCCTGTTCATGGCCTCCGGAGAAAGGAGAACTCCCCATTTGGTCTGACGAAAGCAGAGATGACTGTTCCCGTCCATGCCAAGAAGCCCCAGCACATGCAGCTAATGGAGACATGTTCTAGCCCCATGTGCTTACATCCAGCCAGGAAACATGTTCTAGCTGACAGGACAGTACAAAGGCACCATCCACCTCTGTTTACAGATGCTTGGAAGTGTGGGCTCTGCTGTTTCATGTTTTGCTATTATATTGTAACCCTCAAAATAAGTAATTTCATTTTTAAAAGAACTTGTGTATTTCCAGCTTCTTTGCCAAAGCAAACCAGAACAGCTGCTATTGAAAAGGGAGAACCAGCTGCTGGTCAGACATGTGATGACCACCCAACCTGCATGTAACAGCTTTGCACAGCAAGCTGCTGTCAGAGGGAGAGCTGTGTTTGCTTTTTGTCCACAGCCCAATATGCTGAATGAGAAGCCTCTGGGATTATTCCTTTCTCCTCTAGCCAGACTGCCCACCAGATCATCTTCCCTCTCATTTAGGGTTTTTTTCTGGTTAAAGAGATAACAGCAGTCTTTATTTATGTCTGGGGACTTTGCATTAAATTATTGTTGGATTAAAAGACTGTAAACTGGCAGGATGACAGCACAGTAATCAACAAGGATTGCTTATAAGAAGGAACAAATCTTTACCAGTATGCATTTAAGACTGAATTACTTTACATAAAGCAAGCAGCCCTTCCTTGTACCACAAAACCCTTACTCCCTCACAGCCTTCCTCCCCCAGCAGCCCCTGTAATAGCCTTTCTTCTTGAGCACCTGTGCAAGGAAAGAGGCAGGGAAAGATGGAATTAACCCCTTCTCTACTGGGGACCAGTTAATGTCTCTGCACCACATCACAGAGCTTCAGGTTTGGAGATGAAAAGCAATGAGGGAATAAGAACTTGGACTTTAAATAATGTTTGGTCATTCTATATCTCCTTCTAACCAAGGATGTCAAAAATGTTTTGATTGCCCTGTGCATTGTGTTCATTTCATTAAAGGGAGCATGATGCACAGAGAAGTGACCTATCTGCTCTCTGACACAGTGAGTGAGTCAGTAGTAGCACAGAATCACCCCAAGACAAAGTGACTTTTGGGAGTTCATGTAGCATGCATGGATATTTTACCAGATTAGATTTACTCTCGTGGTGTTTATTTTAGCCCCTAATTGTAGCTAGTGCAAAGCTGCATTCAGTTTTATTGTTCTTGTATAGTATTTGATATAAATGAAATTTTGATGCATCATTATATATCATCCAAGGTTGGGTCAGTAAGGCAGTGATTAACTTAAAAGGTCATCACTTATTTACACTTAGAAGAGACAATGGCTGAGAATTAGCATTTGGCAAGGGTTTGACTATGTGCCTCCCTTCTAACTGCTATGAGGCACAGGAAGCATGGATCTGGCTTGACAATGATAAATTTACATTTTTTAAAAAGAGTAAGCAGCTTGACACCTAGCTAGTCAAAGGATCATAGAGGAGAGACAGTATATTGGATAAAGAAGCCTACAGGTCTAAAAGGGATGCAAATTTGTGGTCCTGTAAATAGCCACCTTTGGGGGCCAGGAAGTTACTGGCATAGCATAAGCACCCCTAAAAATGAAGGGCTGACAAATGTAAATAGCCAGACTTAAAAGGTACTTAAAGCCTGCCTTGAAAGGATGGTTTTGCCATCAGTCCTCCCAGGTAAAAGGGGGAAGGGTTGAGGTCCCCAACCAAGGAAGCTAGGAAAAGCAAGTTGACAGAGAGATTTAAAAGGCTCTGGTATGAGGTCAGAAGCAAAGATTGCTCCCTGTCTTGGGAAGCTGGCTAAGGACTACAACTTTGGAGATAAGATACAGGATAAGAAGAAATCAATGTTCTGATATTTTCTTTTGATTGTTCACTCTTATCTCTCTCTGTCTCAACACATGGTTACTGATTTCTTGTTCTGTTCTTATTCTCTTATCGTTCTGTTTTTCTGACAAATCCTTCTGTTGTTTCTCTCCTTACTGGTTGCCTGTGGAAGAGGTGACCTCTGGCATTCCAGGCTGACTCTCTATGGAGAGCAGGACCTTTAAATGATTCTATAACCGGAAGTGGGGACCACCTAGGCTAGGGACAGAAATTACACATAAACCAGTATACCTGATTGAAAACGGGTTCAAATCTGTAACACAACCTAGAGCCAGCAGAGATTAGATACCTTACTGCAGCTACAGGGCCCGGTGTAAGGTATTGAAACTGAGGCTTGCTGGGATAGGGAGCGCCTTGGTCTGTTCTCTGGGGAGAGGGCAGCACAGTGGGAAGAAACTTGGGACTCCGGGGGTCCAGACATAGCAGAACTGGACATAGAATCCAGTGGTCCTGACTCTTGAGGAGTCATATGACCATCCCTTAAATTGTGACTAGAATACATATTTAAAATGCAACCCATCTCCACTCACTCTCTCACCTTATTCTAGCTGATTCATAAGGAATCCCAGACAAAACTTGGAAGAAAAGCCACTAATAGTGACCAATATACTCCACTCTGGGAAAGGGTTGCAACATATCCAGCAACTGCAGATGAAAATGTACAGTACAATTGAAAACAATTCCAGTTAGTTCTGTGTGGGAACTTCAGCCATGTTCTTGCAGCCCTAAATTTCATCACATGTATTCGGTATTCAATGCAAAGTTTTGATTTTGTATCCCTAGACTCTGGTAGTGATGAAGCTTTTATCTGATGTCCTATTGAGGAAAGAGATGCTCCGGTGACTTTAAGCTGTAGCAGCAAGATGAACAGAATGCTGTTAACTTCCCCTGTTTATTATGGACTCCCTTCAGAGCGCATGCTTGAATACTTTGCTGAATCATGACCATGACTGTAACCATAACCAGGAAATGGAGTAGAGTAGAGGAGTCCATACATTTGATAACAACTTCACTATATAGGTCTGATTAACCAGAGAAAGTTTTAACAAACTAATGGATACTACAAAAACCTGAAGTCAGTAGCAAGGGAGACACCAGGCCTAAAACTTCATCTGAGTCTTCTGCTGGAGATTCAGATCACTAATCTACTTGGACACCAGGAGAGGGAAAGACAGTGATTAACTTTGGGAGGCCATGTCTGTCCTGTATCAAACTATAGGCTGATACTGTGAAGAGATGATGGGTTTGTCACTGCTTGCCACCTTCACCCCAAACTCTCGTACAGTCTCTCCTGGAATGTTGCGATGGATCATTGTTGGCAAATTGATTGTAGCAGCACAGCTGATAGGCCTCTTCCAACACAGGATAAGGTAGTTTGTAGCTGACTGAGGTGAACTCTATTCTTCCCCTATTATTCTACTTTTACATGCTAACACATGAAAACCACAGTCTCTCACAAGCAAGGATCATGAGCTAGATTTAAACCATTGCAACATGAAGCAGGCTTGTTTTACAGTGGCCTGTCATTGGAGCCAATGATTTCCCACCCTTTTGGTCATATTCCATGGTTACAAGTATATTCTACAAATCATTATAATCTGAGAGAGAGTAGGGCCTCCTCAGTCCAGAGGTAGTAATTAGGCTAAAATGAGCCAAGCTTTTCTAAACTGAATGGGCAAAAGGTACCTGCTGTTTGTTCTTCTTGTAAGATATCCCATAATGGCTCAAGGAGTCAATCTTGGATGCCTCTTTTCAGAGGCCACAATTTTTTCCCCCCTTCCAACCACAGCCCTCAGGGTGTCAGACAACAATAGCCTTGCTATTGGTAAAGAAAGCCCCTCTTCATTATGCTGTGAAGGCCACAGTAATAAATTCTCGTAACACAGAGGCTGAACTGAGTCTTGTGGTTCTCATTTGAAAACAAAACAAATAAACACACACACACAAAATCAGGTAGAAGAACATTTTATTCCAGAGACTTTTTCAATGTGATGGCCTTTGGCTCCACATATTTTGCATTTTGCATGTTTTAATGTATTAGGCTAGGGACAGAAGTTACATATAAAGCGGTTTAAGTGATCAGAAACTGGTTTAACCCTGTAACAGAACAGAGGCTTAGTGCACATAAAACAGTTTCAAAATGGATGAAGCTTGTTTAAGATAAACCTCACTGAATGTAGAGGGGGGGGCACCCCCCCCCTGCCCCTGCATGTGTTCCACTTCCTCCCTTATCGCTGGGGCCTCAATCTGCCCCCCTCCCCCAGCCCTTTCCCCTCCCTCCACAGACTTACCTGCTGGGGCAGGGGAGGTGCCTGCAAAATAATTTTTTCTCCCTCCACCTATGTGTATGCTGATGATAATTACTAGGAAACTATCTAAATTGTTCCAGAAGTGCACTGTGTAGCATCTCCTTTAATCTTGCTCTCTTTGCTGTTGTTCCCCGCCCCCCAGATAATTGGCAGAAGGGGTCCAGCAGCCCTGCCACTCACGACTGATCAGCTGGGGCTAGGGACAGACATTGCACAAACTGGTTTAAGTGATCAGAAACTGGTTTAAACCTGTAACAGAACAGATGTTCAGTGCACATAAACCAGTTTGAAAATGGCTGAAACTGGTTTGAAATAAACCTGGTTAAACGCAGTAACAGACTTAAGTGATTTGGGTCAAACCAGTTTATGCAATGTCTGTCCCACACCCCTTCCTGGTTTAAGTTAAATCACATTCCTCCAGCATCCCAGCTGCTTTGCAACTCTGGGTAGGACTCTGCTCTCTGCTCCAGCCCAGCAGGGCTGGGCCCTCCCCTCTGCTCCCTGGCTGCAGCTCTGGCAGAGACTGCATATACAGCAGGGTCTGCCTGGCTTCCTCCTGCTCCTCCCCACTCCCCTCCCTGCTCAAGCAGGGGTCTCCCCCTCCCCTCTACCTCATATAGATGCCTCTCAGCATTAGCTGGCAGACCACATGCTGGCTACAGTCTATGCTGTGAGAGAGAGGACAGTGTTGGCTTAGGGCTTTTTGGAGCTAATCAACAGGTAGCTTGTAGTGTCCTTCCATTCCTTCCTTGGAAAAAGCTGTCTAAGAAGAGCTTGAACTAATGGAGAAAGGCTTTTGTTTTCTTGATGGGCTGATAAACACCGAGTTAGGGGTGATAAACACTATATTATAAACTCCCTGCTGGGTTTGTCAGGAGCAGGGAGGGGGAGAGAACTCCTACCTAATCAGAGCATCTTGCGGGGACCTGACCACCCCTCACCCCCTCAGCTCAGCATTTTGGAAGGGAAGGGAGGGCTATTGTAGCACCCTCCAGCTTCTAGCCTCAGCCACTGCAGGCATGTACCTGCATTTCTTCAGTCCAGAGGGGATGTCTGTGCAGTTTCAAACCTGTTTAGTCTAGCCAGGTTACAGCTAACCTGCAAAGATTGAATCAATTCAGGCTCAGTCTTTTTGAATGTCTGTCCCTAGCCTGAGAGGTAAAAACTGCAGTTTTAAATATACTGCAGTTTTTGCCTCATGCTACTGATTGGCCAAGGGGCCCCAGCAGCCCGACCACTTGGCTGCTGCTGATTGGACAGGAGGCAAAAACTGCAGCATATTTTAAACCATGGTTTTTGCCTCCTGGCCAATCAGCAACAGGCAGCAGGGCCGCCAGGGCCCCTCAGCCAATCAGTGGCATGGCCAGCAGTGGGGGAGCAGCAAAGAGAGCAAGATTAGAGGAGCCTCCATGCAGTGCACTTCTGCCACGATTTAGGTAGGTCCCTAATAATTACATATTCTGCTACTTACCTACTGTAACAGGCTTTGCCTCCAAGGACAAGCTGCAGCACCCCCTACAGGCCACCCTATGCCTACTCTCTTTCTATAGTTTCCCAAATCCAGCCTCACTCCCTTTTCTGCCTTGCCTTTATGTTGAACTTAATCTATTTGGGAGGCTACCTTCAGAGAACCAGAATTTAGCTTTGGGTGTCTTACCCCATCCAATTCATCACTAGCCTGCCAGTAAGTCCATCCCACCTCCTACCTAGAGCAGGGCACTCACTATCTCTTAGCACCTACACCTGCAGGTCCTGGTTAGACCACCTCATGGGGAAATTATCCTTCCAGGCCCTCTTCTGTGTCCTAGTCCCTATCTCAGTGCCCCACACCACAGTACAGGCTGCATACGTTAAGCTTTAAACCAACAGGTGAAGACACCAGCGTGCTTCCACCTGCCCCAAGTGCCATTTTGATCCCCTTCTCTGCTCCATCTGCTGCTCTGCTTTCTGCTCCCTGCCTGCTACGCTGCTCTGTTTCTTTTCCTGTGCTCCAGGCTGAGGTGGGCTAGACAGAAAATTGTGGGGCTGCGCTATACATCTTGTGGCCAAACATACCTATTCATTTTTTAACAACACCCACTTAAGGTGACGTGAATCTGCGGGCTGTGGACAGGAGCTGTGTGGGCTCAGCAGTGCAGGGCAGGCAGCAGCAGCAGCTCAGGGGAGAGGTGGGGGGCTTGGACAGGGGCAGTGCTGGGAGGGGTGGTGCTAAGGTGAATTCTGGGGTGGCTATAGCCCCCAAGCCTCCCCCAGCCCCACCCCCGTTGTGCTCCCTGCCCAATTTGCTGCTTTTACTTGCTGCCCCATCTGGCACTGCTGCCTGTCTCCCTGACCTCTCACATGTCACACACAAAGGCTGCCCATGCCATTGTTGGCACCCCTGCTACAGGTTAGCCACCCGCTGTCTTAGGGTGTTGTTTGTGTAGTCTACTATTGTTTTGTATACGTGCATTGTTTATTATTTATTATAAACTGCTCTGAGTCATTGTAGATTGGATGGGATACAATTCTTAGTAATAACAAGAAACACAACAACAATGGAGGAAATATCTCCCTAACTGCAGACAGTTAATGGTTAGCATTTACCCTGATGTATGAGAGTTTTTATCCATTGTACTAGGATGACTTTACAAAGACAATAAATGTCTTTTGACTGGGAAGCCCTTGAACTTTCAAGTGGATGTCTCTGCCACAAACAGCTTGTGCAGAAGGCAGTACCCACAACCATATTGCTCCCACTTTGCCCATGGGATGGCAGATGGATTTTAAGACAGACCTCTAGCTTTTTTAAACCCCAAGGCAACAATGCAGCAAATGACTTAAGCATACACTTAAATGGGACATCTGTGTGTGTATGTAAAATTAAGGGCATACACTTAGGTGCTTTACTGAGTTTGGGTGATTAAGCTTTTCCTGCAGCTGTCCCTAAAATATAGAAGTTGGTCCAATTACAGTGTGCACTTAGGCCTAGTCCTTTCAATTTATAAACCGCCCCACCCCCGCAAAAATATTGTTTTTCCCCTAAGACTTTCATTTTGAAGTCCAATTCACCTCTGTGCAAGGCTCTCTCCATTTTGACACCAGAATATGTGGTTTTGTTCCAGGTTAACTAATATACGTCATTTCTAACTGCTTTTGAAGTGTTTGTGTAATGCCTCAAGCACCTTGGAACAGGGTAGGGTGGGTTTAACATATACAAAGTATGTTATGGTTATTCTCTGTGCGTGATACCTTACTTCACAAATAAGTGTTCAACAGGACTGTTTCCAGAGTATGTTTTTGACTCAGTGCTAACAATTGCATGAATTTTTGGTAGCACTCAGCAAGAAATCGGGGTCACAACGTGATTGTATTACTTCAGAGTTTTATTGTAGTGGGTCTCATAAATAATAATCTGTAAAACTGCAGAAACTCAAAAGGAAATAACAAAGGCATAAAGGAAAACTACAGAAAAGGAAAGCAGCAAAAGAGGAAAATTATGGCTAAACAAGACATAATAATTGCAATGTTTTTTCACAAAAAAACCCAGAGTAAGTGTGTGGGCCTGGTCACTGGGGAGTTTTTATTTTCCATGTATTCAACAAAAGGCAAACACATTACAAAATACATTTTAATTTTAATCAGTTATTTTTGGATAGATGAGAATTTTCCATTACAAATATTCATTAGGTTTCTTTGAAACAAGATGCTATTGTGGAAGGATCATTTTTCTCCTGTTGACTTGCAAGAGAACATCAAAGCCACAGGAATATTCATTCATTACATTTTATACAATGCTGATTTTTTCACTAGTAGTCTCAACACCAGCATTGTCGGAGCCATTAGTAAATTACATTTAATAGTGTAATTTGTTTCTGTGTTTGTTTCCAAAGGGCTTTGATCTTAGAATTCAAACACCATGTATGTCTGAAATTCTATCTGCACTACTTTCTTTCCCAAACAATTATCTGTAATATATTGTTATAAGGGAAGATAGATAGAGTTATGGGTCCCCAAACTTTCCAGTACAAGGGTCTGTTTACAGAGTTATATTGTTTAGCAGCCAAATTTGCCTAGGATCCCATCTTCATTGAGCACGCCTCACCCAAGGGCTGAAGAGGCCAAGTGGGGCTTTCTTACATTTGTGCCTTCCTGGGGCACGTCTTCACAAGCAGCAACATGCGTTTCCCTGGGGACAAAGAGCAGCACTACAATATGTACTGCTGCTGCTTGTCCCTGGGAAACGCTCATGCATGTGTGCTCTGGTGAACAGCACGTTGCCCTGGGTGGGGTAGGGCAGGCTGGGGCCAGCATCTGGACTGGCCCAAGCAGCCTTATCTGGGGTTCTGAGGGGCCTCTGGGGGCTGCAGCTGTGGCAATCCGGCAGCACGGAGCCTGGTCAACAGCTGGAGTCTGGCTCCAGACAGCTAGGCTCCAGTTTCTAGAGGTGTATGCTGCCACGTGTGCTGCCCCACTTTTTTTAAGGCATGGGTTTTTTTGACACAGGGATCTTCCATTGTTAACCCCAGAATGGGGAGCAGAGGGGGCTCAATCTGGGGGGTTTTCAGCCTTCACTGAATGGTAGGCAAGTGTATTCGAGCCCCCCACCCCTCAGGTTCACCCACCCGACCCGCCAGCACTGGCTGGGGAACCCCTAGAACAATCTCTCTCTGCTCCCTTTCCCCCCTCTCATTCCTAAAATTTCACAGCTTCACAGGGGAAACTGGTTGCAGGCTGCAGTCAGCAGCTAGATTCCCCTCCCCCTTGGAACCAACAGTGAACTTCTGTTTGCTCCAGGCGATCATTGTAACTCAGATCGTTTCCTGCAAAGCGTTCTCAGTTACAATGGGGAGCTACACTTCTGTCTGCACCCGTACAGCCCATGAGCCAGATCCAGCCCACAAAGCCACTGGATCCAGTCCACAGACTTTTGCCTGTGCTGGAGTTGAGCAGGAAGGAGCTGCTCCAGGGTTGGGAGCTGGAAGCTTTGCCCAACACAACTGCTTCTTCTTCCCACCCTTCCCTTCCTTCTCCTCCCCAGCTTTGGCATGAATGTACTTTCCAGCTGGACTGGAGCTGTGCTGGAGCTGGGTAGAGAAAGTGGGTGGAGGTGGGGAGAAGCAGGAGCAGGAGCAGTGTGGAAGCAGATTCCAGATCTCCAGGCCCAGCACAGCTCTGTGCTGCTGATGTTTTTCCCAGCCCTCCACCACTCCCCAGCTGCAGTGTGAATGCAGCTTCCACCTGGAATGGAGCTGAGCCAGACTGAGGAGCTGGACGCTTCTTCCACGCTGCTTCTGTTGATCCCTGTCTGGGCTCCCTTCCCTACCCAGCTTGGCCCTGGTGCAGCTCCACTCCAGCTGGAGGATGCACTCACACTGCACCTGGAGAGTGGAGACCTGGAAGAAACAATGACACATAGGCCAGCTCCCAGTTGTGTGGCTCTGGCAGGGCCATAGGAAAAGCCCCCTCTCCCCCACTACCAGTGATACCCTGTCAAAGCTAATCAGCCTGTATCAGAACCAGGTTGTTCCAGCCCATAGCTTGAAAAAGGTTGCTGGCCCCTGCTCTACTACATCCTTCTAGGCCTCTTTAGTAGGTGTTGAGGGCCAGGACCCTATGATCACTCCACTCCACAGAAAAAGCATCTGTAGGCCAAGAAAAGAAGCAGCCACCCTGACTTAATGATGGCTCTCTGTGGTAGTTCTTCCCCCTCCTCCCATGGCTCTTTGTAGTGACAGGTCTGCCCTGGCTATGTGACTTGGCAATGATGAAGTAGCAGCTATAGAAGGCCTCAGCTGGATTTAATGTTGTTTTAATTGGGAAGGAACTCAGCATCAGATGAGGGCCCAAAGGGGACACTAATTTTGTGAAACCTCAGTTGTTTGTGTTCATAAGTTGAGAATCACTGAGTCCAGCTGCTATGGCCTTTGCTTGTAGTGACTGCTGCTCAGCACTTCTAAAATCAGGATTAAGGTTTCCCAAACTGGGACAGGGGAGTGTCTAAAACAGAGGCACTCACAATCAGAGCCACTTTTGCAAGTCTAAAGTTTCATAAACAGAGAAGCGTAAGAGCTCCCTTCCCCTCATCCCTGCAACATTTCAACACTGGGGCTGCAGCCATAATTGTCCCCCTACCCTCCTACCCCATCTTAATTATGCTACTGTATAAGTCACCGAGGTTAAGAGATGAAAGGGTAAAAGTGAGACTCTTGCAACTCAACTTTAAAAAAGAATAAACATCCAAGAATGCAGCCTGATTTTTTTCTTCCATTATTGTAGATGAGTAGTCCAGAATGGAGAATCAAGTTATACAGGAGTAAAGCTAGTGTAAGTGAGAACAGAACTATGCCTCTGAGGTTCTAGTATTATAGCACCACAGAGAAATAGGGCTGGAATGGGTCTCAGGAGGCCGCCTCATACAACCCTCAGCTTACAGCAGGATTGTCTGTCTAAACATCCCAGACGAAGGTTTATCTAACCTGCATTTAACATCTTCCAACAATTGATCCTCCACAAGTTTCTCTAGACAATCCCAGTATTTGCAGTACTTAACCACATTCATAGCTAGAAAGTTTTTTTCTGATGTCTAACCTACATTTACCTTGTTGTAAACTAAATCCATTACGTCTTGTCCTTTTCCATGTGGACACAAAGAACAATCAATTGCTGTCTTTTTTATACTATACAACCCTCTTTGTATTTGAAACTAGTTACCACATCCCTATTCAGCCTTCTCTTGTAAAATTGAAACTGAACTGTAGAAAATGGGTCTGGAACTTACAAAATGACCACTCTACCAGTTTATACGAGTCACTCTTGCCCAAGTCAGACTATCTAAGGACTCACAGGGATTACGCCCACCTCCTTAGAATTGTAGCTCTGTGTTTTACTGCTGCTGCTTCTTTTTTAATTTTATGAATTGATAGGAAAAGGGAGACTGGAAGGATGAGTAAATATCAGATGAGAAGTATATCTGTAGCTTTTTCTTTATAAAAAAAGGACTGGAATAGTAGAAGGTGCTATGAGTCAGAATTAAGATGCTTTGAAAAAGCTGTTATCCTGTTCCTTCAGTAATGGGTAATGCTTTTCAGAAGGCTGACATCAATGAAGAAATCCAACATCACCTCAAATGTGCATGTGTAGCCTTCAGACACCTGAAGAAACGAGTGTTCGAAGATCACAACATCAGATTCAAAACCAAGTTCATGGTTTATTAAGCAGTCATGACCCCAACCTTACTGTATGGAGCGGAGATGTTGACAACATACAGGAGACACCTCAAGCTGCTAGAGAAGTACTATCAACACTGATGGTAGAAGGTCCTTCAAATCCAGTGGGAAGACAGACTCACCAACATTAGTGTCCTCTCACAAGCAAACACTATGAGCATCGAGGTGATGATCATCCGGCATCAACTTCACTGGGCTGGCCATGTTATCTGGATGTCTAACTCCTGATTCCCAAAGCAAGTTTTATTCTCCCAGCTCAGTCAAGGCATATGCTCAAGAGGAGAGAAGAGAAAGAGTTTCAAGGATGTCCTGAAGCTCAGCTTGAAAAAATGCAGCATTAACGTCAACTTGTGGGAGACTGTCACCCAGGACTGCCCCAAATGGAGGAAGAGTCTGCTGCAAGGATCTCAGTACTTTGAAACCTCATGATGACAACAGAAGATGGAAAAGGTGGAGTGGCAGAAATAGCATGTCACAGATCAAACCAAAAATCCAGAGCCACCCACCCTGCATGGAAACATGTGCCCAAGTCACAATAAAACCTGTTGATGCTGGATCTGCCTCATCAGCAATCTTCAGACCCACAGATAAGGCAATCATGGAAGACAATCATCCTTGCCTGTGATGGACTGCTGATGATAAATGCTTTGCAGTTTCAGATTGATAGCTATTAGCTGATGTATGAAGCACTGAAACAGCAGCAGGAGTTTTTGCACGACAATGCAGGGAATGAGCTGTTGGTGGGGGTTGAGATTTGTAGTGGATTAGTTGCTTATCTCCACTGGATTATTTTCCTCAGTATCTGCCAAAAGTACCTAGAGAAAGAAATGGCCCCCTTGCATATATTTGAGCAAAAATCTAACTCATTACAAACTTAAATGCAACATGCTCTTAGAAGAAACAGGAGAAACACTTGGGGTGAGAGCAAATTTCTTCATCCCCTCCTGCATCTTCCAAAGAATCCAGCCACACACACACTTTCCTTCTTCACATTTAAAACAGAGAAAAAAATAATGTTGTTACTGCCCTAACACTTTTACCATTGAAGAAGAACAACACTTTCCATAGCCTTCTAGAACTGTGCCTAAAGACAAACAGACTATTAGTAGACTGATTTTGAGCAACATTTCTTCCACATGAAAGCCTTGGACTCAGACACTTCAGAAGTTTGAGTAAGTTGAGATCCAGAACCAAATTGCAGTGTGGGTCCGTCACATCTTCTGCATCCTTTGCTGTCTTGCCCAGAGATAGTTTAACCGTAAACATTTGGTCATATGTTGTTTTCCTGTTAAAGCTGCTGACTGGGAGGTCTCTGTGAATTACTGCAGACCCATCCTTCCTATAGAAGATGCATTGCAGTGTCCTCCTGGCTACCCAGCCATGACTCCTGATACAGCTCTGTGGAATACTGCAGTGCTACTAATAGCAAACAAGGGGGCTGATGCCAAGAAAGCACATTCTCACTGACAGACATGCAATCCTAATTAACTTTACCCTCCTGCAGTGTATAGGGACTGTTGGACTTGGCTGCTGCTGAAGGATGATGAAGGGATTACTTTTGGGGTATGATCTTTTGGTGCTCTTTGGACATGTGTGTGTGTGTGTGTATGTGCATGCGTGCGTGCGTGTGAGAGAGAGAGAGTGAGGGAGGGAGGGAGGAACCCTTACAGTCCCCATAAGACTCTAACCACAGATATTACATTCCCAAACAGTAATCCTCTCTGACATTTACCCTTGAATGGCAAGCTAGTAAACTCTGCAGATAGCAAAAAGATGATGGGGCATTTTATGTGAGAGTCAGCTACATCACAAAATGGTTTAGCACTTGAAAACTGATTCGTGGAAAGAATTTTGCAAGCTTTGAGATGCATTTGCAGAAACCAGTTCCTTTCTGTGGCTCCATTTTCTGCACTTAGAGTGAAATCCTGAAGTTGTTACTTAACTTTTGCTCCATCCTTACTCAGGTAAAATTCTCTGATGTCAGAAGCAGCTTTGCCTGAATTGGGACTAGGTGACAACTGAAATGACTTGTCACTGCAGAACAAATCTTAAAGTGCTTCTTCAGGATACAGTTGTCCAGTAAGTTACATCAATGCTGACCAAATGTAAGTCATCAAAAGCACCTTTTTGCTTTTGTGGTCGTGGCAGAGCACCTTTGGTGCCTGCCACTTTAAGGGCCTAGAGTGGCAGCAGGGCAGCCAGCAGGTGCAGGCCAGCCCTGATGAGGCAGTTGTGTGAACAAAGGAGGGCCATGTGATTGGAGGAGGGGGCTGAGCAGCCTCCATTTTAGATCCAGGCCCTCAGGACTGAGGCAGCAGTCTGCTGCTGATAGCCAGAGGAACACCACCTGGCTAGAGCTGCTGCCCATGACATCTTGGAGGTAAAGGCAGGAGCTATGGGGATGGCAGGAGGCTCCTGGTCCTGGGTGACTTGAAACTGCACACTGCTGGGGAAAGATAGCCTGGTGGGACTGTCCATGGTGGGGTAGTTCCCCAGAAATGCCAAGCCAGCCAGGTGCCTCCCTAGTGAAAGGCAGGTAGGGGCACTTTATAACCCCAGGCCCCACAACTTAGTGGTTAGTAAGACAGGCAGTGGTGCCAGGCATGTTTCTGGACACCTGAGCCTGTGCGGTATAAGACCCCAACGCCTCAGCATAGGGGCAGAGTGTTGGCCCAGTGAGGGGGCATAAGATCTGTGTTTGGAGGGGCCCAAGAAGATGGACCTGTTTCAGAGGGAGTGGGCTAGCTGCTCAGAGACCTGACCAGAGGGACCCTCAACTGGTCAATGCTGGGGCCAAGACCAAAAGGGTCGAAATAGCCAGAGTTCCCACCGCAAGGGATGCCCAGAGCCAGGGGGTCTGGGGTTCTGACTGGCCTAGAGGTGGGACCAGGGCCTGTGTGACCAAAAGTCCCAGAGAGGGGGCCACTGCTGAGAGGGAGAAGGGTTCAGGGAGTAGACCGCCTGATTAGGAGGCATCTAGTTGGGGTCCAGACTAGAATGTTATGGGGCCCGGTGTGGGGCTGGAGCCGTTAAGAACTTATGATGCCATCTGTAAGGCATGGGACATGGTATAGGGAAGGTTGGAGCCCTAGGCATCAGGGCATTAAATAAGCAGCCTCCCATATTGTTCATAAGGTATACAACAGCAAGTTGTGGCACGTGAGACAGGACAGACTGCCCTAGACAGAGGGGCAGTCAGTATGGTGACTGGCCACAAGTAGGCCCCTTTGTCACAGTGGTATTTCACACCTAATCTTCACCAGCATAAACGACCACACAAAGTGTGGGACAATGGAGAATTCGGTCCTTTGTACTTTGACATTTTTCCTTCAGTGCCGTTAGTGCCAAGGCACTAGGCGGGGGTCCCTTTTATATATATAATTTTCTCTGACATTTAGGCTTGGTGTCCCTTGTTATCAGGCATGATAGTCCGAGGGTAGTTTTCTGGAATAAACTCAGGCTTGGACCATGGACGCTCTGTGGAATCACACATTTATATCCTAACTGGATTTACTTAGTCTTAATCCTTTAGTAACTGAAGCAGATAAAATTAATGTGTAACAGGGGGCCTTCCCAGGGCTGGTCAGAAGTTGGCCTGCCTGCCTGTTTCTGAGCTAACCGCCCGCCTCTCTCATCTCCCACGCCTTGGTGGAAAATGATTAAGATATTACCCAGGTGGGATGGGAGGCTGCCCATTTCCTGCCCTGATGCCAGGGGGCATTATCTGTGGCTCTGAA
>NW_005841991.1:707468-714292 GCF_000455745.1 Alligator sinensis
GCTCTTCCCCCCCCCCCCCCAGGACGTTTAGCCAAACAGGACCTGGCCTCACCTCCAAGGCCAGTTGGAACCCCAGGTCCTCGGCTTTGAGCGTCCCTCACGGTGGGCCCCTGGCCATTTTGACCCTTCTGGTCCTGGCCCCAGCACTGACCAGACAAGGGTGCCTCAAGTCAGGCTTCTGAGCAACTAGCCCACACTCTTACATGGGTCCACCTTCTCAGGTGCTACTACAGGATCACCCACCCAGTTGTGGGAGCTGGCGTTATTAAAGTGCCCCAACCCACCTTTTACTGGGGAGGTAAATGGCTTGGCATTTCCTGGGAGCTCCCACACCACTAGGAGCCCCACCAGGCCACCCATCCCCAGCAGGGTACAGTTTTAGGTCATGCTCAGGACCAAGAGCCTCCTAGCCATCCCCATAAGCTCTTGTCCTTACCTTCTAGGTCTTCCTGGAGCAGCAGGAAATGTTTCTTCCCTGCTGGCTGGTCACAAACTGCTCTCCTTCAGCACAGAGAGCTGGGCATTAAATGGACACCCTCATCAGGCACCTCTCCTCTCCCTGGCTTAGCCCTTAAAGTTGCAGGCACCAACAGTGCCCTGCCACAGAATACAACACTGGGAAGGGATCTTTTGGAAAACACCTTAAAAACTGGGGGTGTCTATATACATGCTCCAGGGCTGGGGAAACTTTTTAATTAGAGTGGCTCTTGGGAGCTGCTGTAATTAAAATGCCTGCAGTATCTCGTGTATTCTGTGTCCTACGCTTCAAAATGGTGGTGGGGGTGTTTTAACAAAAGCTCGTTTGAGCTTTAGTTAAAGCACCTCTGCTGCCATTTTGAAATGTGGGGACACTGAATACACATTGTACCCACCTGGCTTCAAACGCCCGCTCACGTGCTGCCTTGGCCCAAGCTGTAAAGGGCACGCGTTCAGTAGCTTCGTGGAACCCCTGAGGAGGGCTTTGGTTGCCTTGGGGGCCACCCCCAAACTCGCCTGCCATGACTTTGAATGTAACACCAGTGGAGGGAGTATCCTCTGAAGACCCCTCAGGAGTGGCCACTCCGCTAGCTGGATGTTTGTAGGGCTCCACCTCCCCTACACCCCAACCTTACACCAACCTCTAGCGGGACACCAAGTCTTGAAATGGCCGTTCCTCCAATGTGGGTGTTCCTTGATTTTGCTGCCTCTTTGAGACCATCTACTCTATCCCCGCACTTTCCATAAGAGGAATGGCAGGTTAGCTCAGCCCCTGTGTCTGGAGTCCCCTGAGACTGATAGGCTCCACTCCTGAGGCCTGCGCGGGCTCCCTCGCACCAAACAAAGGGAAGAGAAAAAAAGAAGGAAAAGGGGCCTGAAGATCCAGGGTCCTATTGGCCGAACCTCTCAGCTATCCTGCCTGTACTTGGCAATGTTCCCCCCAATGCCGTTCCCTCGGAGTCTCCCTTCCCTTTCCGTCCCCAGCCCGTCTCCACAGCCCGATACTTGGAAGCGACCGGGCAGGTGGACTTCTGTTTCCTGGGGGTCGGTTGCAGCCTCCTTCACTGGGTCGCCGTCTTCTTCACACTGCTGATTAGCACCTCCAACGCCGCACTCCCTTGGTGATGTTCAGGGTATGTCACCCCAAGCGCTCCTCTCCCTCCGGGGTTTGGATTTGGTACCACCAGTGAATGGAGCCCCTGCAGCCTCTGGGCCCGGGTCGTCCTTGCTCAAGCCGGCGCAGCCCACTTATGGCGTAGAGAGCCTCTGCCACCTCTCTCATTCTCCCCGCTGCCTCTCGCTCTCCCCGCCTCTTCGCCAGCACCCGCCTTTATTCCTGCCAGCTGGTGATTCCCCGTGACGTCATCCACCGGCTTTAATTGTATAAAGGCATGGATTGTAAACCACACGGGCTCTACCCTTCGCTCCTCCGGTGTTGCCTCTCCTGCAGATAAGTGATTGTTTCATTTTTTATTTTTGTGTTCCCCTTCCTGCCACGGGCACGGCTTCCGGGTCCCTTCTCTTGCTGTCCCCAGGACACACATTACAGTGTGGCTGCTGGAACATTCTAATTAGCAAATTAATCGAGTCTGTTCTGACACATTCCAAGTAGAAGGTATCGGAGCAGGTGTCCTGCACCTTTATAGGCACCCTGAGATTCTTTCTGGCCTGTGTGTGTGTTCAGTCAAGATCCCACGGCACATCTTGTGATAACAGGTATTTGCTACACTATCCTTAAACAGAATTTCTTCCCTTCCTCGTACTGGTGCAGGCTGTTACGTGCTGGCCAGGTGATGACTTCTGCACCCAGTAGCTGCACTCCAATATCATGGCAGTATTGGAAGAGTATGAGAGGCTCTAGGATTCTGAAAAGCAGGGTACATCACCTATAACACAACACATTTTCTCCAGTTAAAGAGAAATGGGATGCTTTACTAAAATAGTAAGGGACCAGCACTATTTTATTCAGTTTAAGATCAAAGCAAAAACATATACAGTTATTGGAATGTGCACTAATTTTCTAGATTATATATAAAGCTTAAAACCACCCCCCACAACCAACTAGGCAAAAAAAAGTCAAAATAGTTTACATCACTAATCCTGTAGTCATTATACATATATGTATATTTCTTATTCAGATTCATAAAACAAAAGCTAGCCTTCTTGAGCATCTTGACAGTGCCTCCAATACTTCACTATCAGTCATTTCTTCACCTTAGTTAATATTACCACCTGAGTTAAGTTTTTTAGCTAGAGCTAAAAACAGCCTTCTATTCCACAGCCTTGAAGAGAGACATTACCAGGAATAGGTCACAGACAGCAAAATTGTAGAAGAAAGGATAATTTGAATAGTAGAACATCAAGACCATTCAATTCAGAAGGCTGTTGATACTCGTGGCCTCATTAGACATCTTCAGACCCACAGATAAGGCAACCATGGAAGACAATCATCCTCAGCTGAGAGGATCTGCCAATGATGAACACTTGTGGAGATGTTAGAAATTAAGATGAACCAAGGAAATGATAATGAGCCATAAAGTCAATTGACTCTCTCAGCCCTGCTTGAACAGATATGCAGCTGCCCCTCCCAGCAGTTGCTTTTAAAGTTTGGGTAGAGCAGGAATCAAAGTAGGGGTGCCATTCCTCCCACCCAAACCATCTCTGGTAGTATTGTAACCAGAAAGAATTTGCCTGTACAAATTTTACTAAGCTAAGAACTCCTTAGTCAACACATGTAGTCCCACTGAAATACAGTGAGGAGTTGCTCATCTGAGAAAGGTAGAGCCCTACCAAATTCCCAGCGGAAGTGGGGTGCGTGGTAGCTCCTTTAATCTTGCAGGTTCCCCCGCATGTCCCTCCACCACTGATTGGTGGAGGGGCTGTGCTTGCAGCTCACTCCTGAGCTGTAGGGAGGCGAAAACTGCAGTTTTACAGTGCCCTCTTTGCCTCCCGCTGCTGATTGGCCGAAGGCCTCCAGCAGCCCTGATGCTTGTTGCTAACCAGCAGGGAGGCAAAAACCATGCCATGTTTAAAACTGTGGTTTTTGCTTCCCTGCTCGATGGGGCCCCTCTGCCAATCAGTGGCAGTGGGCGGAGGGGCACACAGGGGAACATGAAAGATTAAAGGAGCTGCTGTGCACCCCACTTCCGCCATGAATTTGATAGGTCCCTAGAGAAAGGATAGCCAGGATCAGGCCCCAAACTTGGGATGTTTGAGTAACAAGACATCTTCATAGGTACGTGAAGACCTGTTCCACTGAGGTGGGACTGTGATGAACTCCCTCTCAAGATCAGAGGGTCCTGACAAATCATTGCAGGAGGTTTGGCAAATGCCGCCAGGAACACCTTTATGGATTTTTTTCACTGTAACAAAACACTTATTTCTCCTGGGCCCCAGAGACTTCCATCTATGTCCTCTGCCATGCTGACCATGTCTCTATAATCTCCCTAGATGCCCAATGTACATAAAGAAATGCAATCTTTTTGCAGAATCTGCTGCATGTGTTCTGTTAATATATAACTGGACCTCAGCCATCCATTCCCAATGTTACTTGCTGCAGATTTCTATACTGGATTGCTAGGGCTGTCAGGCAAAAAAATAACCCGGTCTGAAAGGAGCTGTCTCACAAAAAAACAAACTCTTACTGTTGCCCCAAGTAAAGTTCTTCTATCTATGCTGTGTGGTGACCTGAGAAGTTGCAGCGGCACCTGGCAGAGATCTTACCCGTTTGTGAAAGTAATAGCATACAACAGATGAGACCGAGGGCTGCATTTATGGAGATGGCTCTAATAGCATTACCCAAAACTCTCTCAGGAATTGCACAGTCTCTGTACTGTGTTGGAATAACTGGAAAGGGTTTTTCTAGTCATATTGCTACAAAGGGGCAGCCAGGACATTCATAGAAAAGACATATAGGATCTGCCTTTGCAAAGTTATCAGTCTGAGCTCAGCTTTCACAGCACAGGGGGAAGGGGAAGTCTGAGGTCACAGAGGAAGGGTGTGTTACTTACTTCTATTGCAGCAGTGCTCAAAATATACTATGCACCTTCCAGCACAGAGGAAGGCCCAGAGCCCACCCTGACCACAGGAAAGCAGATGCAATGGGGAGGAAAGAGCTACAGCTTGTGAATACAGTGAGCAGGGTGAGAAGATGAATATGGATTGTCAATTATATGTTAACGGTTGTTTCAGTTTTCTGCATTTCCTTTATGCACAGTAAACTCCCCTTCCTATACCATGTTCACCATCCAGCCCTCCTGTGGCCCTACTACACCCATTCCTAGTTTTAATGCTAGTGTCCTCATGTCACTCCCATGCAACATGTAACCTCTTCACTATGCAGAAATGCACAGATCACTCATAGGATAAACAAGTGTAACAGAGAAGTAGATGATTCAATTAGCCAGTTTGTTGTGGTATCTTCAGGGGGGATCTGAATAGGGCAAGAGCTTTGTGGGCCAACTCAGGACAGCATTCTACGTGTAAAGGTCAGTTAAAGGGAAAGCAGGTAGGCAGAGCTTTGGCTTTGTTGAGAGACCAGAGGGGATGAGGGCAAGGCAGTATAATGCAAGAGTAGAAAAATAGGGGCGTTCTATGCGGTCTTGAAGGTTATCAAAAGAAGCTGGAACTTGCCATGGGGGAGAGGGAACAACAATGGAACTCTTTAAACGTGTAACAAGAGACTTACTATGCACAGTCATTGGGGAAATTGTACTGAGTAGCTCTGTCCGCGTGCAGATCTAAGATTTTAAATTGGGGTGCAGATGGTGCGTTGCATTGTCACATGTAACACAAAACACATTTTTCTCCAGTTAAAGAGAAACTAGAAGCTTTACTAATATGCTAAGGGCCGAGGGCTATATTATTGTTTTAAATTGAAGCAAAGACAAATATTACTTTACTAGAACATTCATTAATTTGCTATATCACATGTATAAAAAAAATCCCACAACAAACTTGGCAAAAATAATCAAAAGATGCTTTTCCTTCAGTCCTGTAGTCACTAGAATTAAATGGTCATTTCTTTCAGATCCATAAAAACAAAATCCAGCCTTTGTGAGCATCTTGACAGTGTAGTCGATGCTTCACTGAAAGTTTTTCCACATCTGAGTTAATGTTCAGCTGAGTTCAAGTTTTGACACCTGAGTTAATGCTTTTAGCTATGGTTAAAAGCAGTCATTGGGGCTGTGGAATAGGTGCTACATTACCAAGAGCAGTTTAATAGACAGCAGAATTGCAGAAGAAAGAATAGCTTGATTAATGGAACGTTAAGACCATTAAAAAAAGGAGAGAGGGTCATTAAGACCTGTGGAATGAGGGGTTTAAAAGGAATCAGGTAGATGATAATGAGCCATGAAGTCAAGTGAATCACTCACCACTGCCTGAATAGAAATGCTGCTGTCACTAACAGGCAGGAGATTTTAAACTTTGAGTGGACCAGAAATCAATTACCAGTTCAAGTTAAAGCCTAGCCTCCCCCACACTCGCCCACTGATACAGTGGCTTATGTAAAAGTCATCAACTGCTTGGTCTTTATTAGGATTCAAGTTAGTTACCTCAAGGCGCACCTCCAGATGAGTGCACATGTACAGCATGCAGTGCACATACAGGCATTTCCTATGCATGCTGCTGATTTGCAGTGCATGGAGGGTTTATAACACCAGGAGATCTTGGCGTCAAAAAACCTGCACCTTAACAAAAGTGGAGCGGCTACACTCCAGCTTCCAGCCAGGCTCCCTGCTGCCAGTTCACCATGCCAGCTCAGCCTCCAGAGGCCCCCAGAACCCCAAATAAGGCTGCTTGGGCCAGTCCAGGTGCTGGCCCCAGCCTCCCCACCTGGGGCAACTTGCTGTGCATCATAGCACATGTGCACAGACATTTCCCGGGGACAAGTAGCAGCAATACAACTGTGTTGCTACTATTTGTCCTTGGGGAAACACACATGCGTGCTTGTTTGTAGGTATCTAAAGTGGCTAATTTGAAACCACACCTTTTCTCCAAGACAATGCCCTAGGTATGTGTAACAAAGGAGATAGAAGGGATGATGACCCCCATTATGGAAAATACAAGTGCCAGAAAGAATGCAGGTGATGAATGAGAAGAGAGAGAGCAGATGAAGATAAGGGGTTCAGTTTTACCCATCTTAATTATAAATGAAAGGTAAAACAGCTGGGAGTACATTCTGGAGGAACAGGTCATGGTGGAAGGATGCAGCAGATGAAAACAGGTTAGGAACAGAGGTAGATTTATGAACCAGCAAAAGAGACAGTATTTGAAACCACAAGCAAATAAGCTCACATAGAGAAGAACCTAGAACAGAATCCCAGGGACTCTCACCAAGAGGGAAA
>NW_005841991.1:714321-714941 GCF_000455745.1 Alligator sinensis
TTATATATATAATCTCTAAACACAAGCTCCCTTCATCAGATGCTGTGAAAGGACATGCAGAAAACAGAGTATAAGAAGGAGAGAGAAATTAGAATACAAAAGGCAATATATACCGTAGCTTGTGCTATATATACCCATCTACTTTGGTTAGTCTTTAAGGGGCAAATCTACCCTGCCTTCTACTTGATTTCAGACTAACATGGCTAACTACATCTCCCTACTAAAGGAACAGCCAGAGAGGCAGGAAAGGAGACTGTCAGGTAGTCCCCAAGGGTGGCAAGAACCATGGCAGGGCAAACTCTCAGGCAGTTAGGAGGATCAACCATCTCAAAAGCAGTAGAGAAGTCAAGGAAGATGAGGATGTAGCAGAGGTGCTAACATTCATCTAGAACAGGGGCTGGCAAAATCCAGCCCACAGAACAAATCCAGCCCACCAGGCAATTTCATCCAGCCCGCGGGCACCCACCAGTTAACTGTACCCTACCAGCCCACCTGCTTTGCTCCTACCCTCCTACATGGGAGGGTCCTGGCCCAGCTAGCACACACAGCTGCCAGGGGACCTGCTTGGCTTCCCCAGCCTCCAGTGGCCCCTCTTCACATCCTTGCTGCAGCGCTCACTC
>NW_005841991.1:714972-728177 GCF_000455745.1 Alligator sinensis
GGAAGCCGCAGCTAGGTGGGAGCATGGAGCATGGGGCTGGGCTGGTGGGAGTGTGGAGCCCAGGGCCTGCCCCCAACGGGACAGTGGGAGCATGGAGTTTGGATGGGCAGGGTGTAGGCACGGGTGTGTGAAGGAAGGTGGGGTGCATGGGACCCCCACCACAGCCTTCCCATAGTGCACAGCCCCAACCACTACCAGCAGCAACAGCAGCAAGTGGTGGGCCCTTGGGGTGCTTGTGGCCTGGGCAGGTGTAGCCACTGGACAGCGCATGGCTTCAGCCAGTTCTGGGATCTGCATGTGGCAGGAAGGGGTAGATCCAGATTTGCCCACCTATATTGTGCGTGGCTCCCCACAGCTCACATGTAGTTCCAAGGACTTGCATGCCACTGGGGCAAACCCTGTGCAATGGAGCCGGCAGCGTGGCCCCTTTCCCTGCCACCACATGCTGCTCACGGGACTCTGCTGGGGAGTGGGGCTCTCTGCCACTTCCATTGGAGTCCCACGAGCTGTATGTGGTGGCAGGGAATGGGGAAGACAGCTGGCTTCATTGTACAGGGCTTCCCCTGGTGCTGCTCAAGTCCTGGGAGCTGCACGCGAGCCCTGCATGATAGAGGCAGGCTGGCCTGGCTCTGCTCCTTGCTGCCACATACAGCTCCTAGAACTGGCTGGAGCTGCATGCTGCCTGGCGACTGTACCTGCACAAGCCATGAGCACCCTAAGAGTCCACCACGTGCTGCTGCTGCCACCACTAGTGGCAGGGGGTGTGCATCAGGAGGAATTATGTGTGTGTGGAGGTCCCCATACCCCCCCACCCTCCTTCACATCCCACACCCTACACACATCCACACCCTCCCATAACCTTCCCACATATACACCCCCCCATACCCTACACCCCCCCCACATACAGCCACACCCCCTCACAAACCCCACACACATCCACACCCTGCCATACACACTCACCCCCGCAACCACAACCCACACACTCCCCCACACACCCTCCAACATATAATATAAAGGAGTGAGATTTTATTTTTGAGCTATTATGCAATCACCTCTATATACACTATGCAACCACACACCACACACAACTCAGGACAAAAACATTTTTAAAAATAAAATTAAAATACGTTATAGTAGTTGTTTGACTTTTATTTTATGATTTGATTTTTTTCTGGCTCCAAGATGGCAACCCCCTGCCTCCCAAAAGGAGTACTTCTGTGAGGGCAAAAGGACAGACTGCTGGTGGTATAGGTCGGTTTGGGGGGCAGGACTTCTGGCAGGACTACCATTGCCTGGGTGGCAAGAGGTGGGGCTACTATTGCAGCCCTTGACAGCTCATCAAAACTCATTAAGTGGCTCTCCAGCTGAAATAATTGCCCACCCCTGAGCTAGCAAGTAGTTAGAGACTGGTCAAAGGGATCAAATGGAGATCAAGGATGGAATTGCACGAATGGAAGTAACTTGCTTAATGAGTCTGAAGATGAAGAGAAGTAGTAAAATGGACGTCTAGTTATCTGTAAACAACAGAAGTCAAAGTCAAGCTTAAAAGCAGCATCTGCTAGAGGTGGGAAGCCACTGGCTCACCTTTATGAGGGACATGGCAGAGGCATGCCCGGAGGGCAGCACTAAGAATCATGCTGCCTTTGACACTAGCAGTAAGTGCTGCAGCTCCTAGGAGTACACCATGCCAGTGGTACCTGCAGCCTTTCCTATGAGTACACTGCCAGAGATGTTGTTGCCTTCATTACTTAGGTAGCACTAGGGGCACCACTGTTTTAGTCAGAAGTGTGGAACCAGGGCAATGCTGCATTAGCTGTGAGATCAAAGGACAACAGTGCCTTGTTAGTACATTTATCAACAAAATATAATTAGCATGCTAGTTCTAATAGCCCTTGCTAAAGGACCAGGCCAATATCCCGCAGCATTAAGAATCTGGCTTGCTACAGTATCATGCTATCAGTTAATCTGTGTATCCATCTGTTATATGTAGATGAGTTCTGTTGAGTCTGTATTCAGCAGTTGTTGCCATGCTGCATTCTCTTCTCCAGCATTTGAACTAGTGCTGTTTAAATGCTGAGTTAACTAGTGGCAGGCAGGATTCTTCTTACACTGCGACATTGTCAGAAGGCACTACAGGGAAAGCAGAGGTGCCTCAGTGCAGTGCATGAAAATACTAAGCAAATTCTTTGGTTAATGGAACTGAGTTTGGATTTTTAGTTATGTCACTAAGGGCATTGAGAGACTGCCTATTGTGTGACACCAAGAAGGTTAAACCTCTTTTAGAGGGAAGAAGTATCACGTAGCAGGTATCTTCCTTCACCAGCAAGACAGTAGCTGTATCTGTTTCTATATGTAGAGAGAGTTTATCTATACACAGGCTTGGCGGAAACTAATTGTTATGTAGAATAAATAGATTTACAGAGGATGATGAAATCTGCTCTTTTGTTGAATTTTAATCTAAGGACACAGACGTTTCATGACATTCCACGCACATGCTATGTGGGTTCGAGTGTTTGGTGTCTCCATGATGGGGTTGAAAGGAAACTTGATCTTCATGTGGTAAGTGCCTTGTAATCCCACACTTCAAGACTTCTGCTGATCACATCTAAAGGGGAGGAAGATTTTTTCCCCCCTCCCTTTATGAATGTATGAAGGGCTGTTGAGAGCTTTTTCATCTTCCTCTGAAGCCTTGGATATTGGCCCTAGCAAGAGATAGGAGTTTGTCTCAGGTGCTCCATCTGGCCTACTGGTGCCTAGGAACCTCTCAGATGCCTCACATGTGGGTCTGTGCTCTTGTACTTAGGATCAGATCAATCACCAGATTTGCTGTTAGGAATGAAATTTCCCCCAGTTGGAATGGGCACAATGGAGAAAGGCCAAAAGTTTGGTCTTCTGGCCTTCCTCTGTAGTGCAAGGTATTGTCCACTTCCTAGAAACATCTGATTACAAAATAACCTAACAAATTCCCTATTTTTACAGTAGCCAAAACATTGGCAGTGCTCTTTTCTTTCCTGTATCATATTGTAAGATATTTTTACAGGTGGCTGTGATGTGTGAGAAAGGTCAGAGTGGACACTCTTGTAGACTTCTGGGGCAAATAGTTGACTGCAACACAGGTGACTGGATTTAATGGTCCCAGAGACCTTTTCCAAGTCCTATGTAACAGCAGCTCTGGATGACAATTGTAACCTTGCTACTATATGAAAGGCATTAGGCAAAATTAGTTACCTAGCATGAGGCTCTTAAATAGCCATGTCTTATGACCTAATCTTCAGAAATCATGAGCACCTGCAGTTGATGGGAGCTACAGCTAATCAGAAAACTGCCCCATTTTTATTAAGCTGCAAAAAGCAGGATTTGCCAGCCAAATTTACATTCCCATGGCTGAAAAACAGGCTCTTAGTAGATGCAAGGTATGGACACAGACTGCGAAAGTGACAGTTGGGGAAGCACGAAAAACAGCAACAACTACTGCAGCAGATCAGCGATCCAGCAACAGAAACCCCAACATACAGAAGTTCAGTATGGGCTCCATGGTATAGCTTCTAATGTATCTGGCTGCCCATAGGCCAAAATTTTCACTTGGAACTGTTCCACTGATAACGCTGGGGGGCACCAGAAACAGATCTTGTGAGCACTACCTATCATGTTTTCAATCGGATATAGGTGCAAATTGGCTCTCAGTTCTGCTTACCTACAAACAATGTGCGGTTTGCTGTCTACACAGGCCTCCCTCATGCAGAGTTTGGGTGCCTGTGTTTTAATCTATAAGCTTTGATCACTATAGAGTTGCATTTCTCAACCCGTGGGTCGTGACCCAAAAGTAGGTCACAAGAATATATGAAAGGGTTGCGAACGAACTTAAAAAATGGATCAAACAACTTTAAAAATGGATTATCCTTTAAAGGAGAAGAATGTAGAAAACTGTGGCTTTTCCCTTGCAAGCTGGCAGAGCTCCAGCCTGCAAGGGGCTGCTTGGGGCCCCCATGCCCACACCCCTACCCGTCCCTCACACCAGGAGGCTGGGGTCTGGGGGTGGGGGGCAGCGGGTCGGGAATGAGGGGCACTGGGTTGGGACTGGCCATCGATGTTTACAAATGGGTCTTGGTACAAAAAAGGTTGAGAACCACTGCTGTAGAGCCTTGGAGTAACCACCTACCTATTTGATGCTGTTCTAGACATCTAAATATGCAGAGTGTAGATCAAAACTGTCTACCTGGCAGCCTGTGGGCCATTACAGCCAGTCTCCCACTGCTGCAAAGAACTTGCAAAAACTCTCATAGAAGTGTGTTTTATAGAAGACAAAACTCTTCCTTCCAGGTTACCAGATGTCCTTCCAGGAACTTATCAAAAGTCTTGAGTTGGGTTGAAAATAGCCATCTGCTCTATATCCCTGCTGTGTCCTTTCTGTCATTAGGGTCCCTTTCCCTGAAAATACAATAGCATAACCTTGGCCTGAATCTAGCACCTTGAGCATGTAAACCCCACTCTGGTGATAATTCTGGTAATACTACACCAAAATAGATGTGTGCGCCTCCAAATATACCTACAAAATGCCCAGCAGAATGGGTCCTTCACCCTGACTGGATCTGCATGCTACCACAGGATAAGATAAATGACAACAAATGGAAATAGTTAATGGGACAACAATCAGACATAATTGGAAAATATAAAAAGGACAATTCAGAACATGTGAGCAGAATACAGCACTTTGGCTCAGACAGGAAGTTGGCTAATCCTCTGATATCCCTCAGGTCTTTGCTTTCCAACCCCCACTGCTTCAAGGAAAACTCTCAAACTGCACTGCTCCAGGGTCACAGGAGACAGATACAAAGGCATGCTGAACCTTCATCTTGCTGGACCCCTGCCCTGAAGAATTAGATTCTTCTGATTTGGAACAGTGTTGAGGACACTTGGGAGCATGTCAAAAGTGACCTGCAACCATAAGGTCAGTATCACAGTCATGGGTTGATTTGGCCTTGGAGAGGTTCGGGTTTTGTTGTTAAGAGCACAGGCTTAGGAGACCAGAGCTGAGGGTCACCATACCAGGAATCTGAGATCTGAAGCCACAGGTCAACAAACCAGGAGTCCAAGATCCAAGGAAGGCCACAAGCCAAAGAGGCCACAATACCAGCAGTCCAAGAGCCAAAGCTGAGCATCACAAACCAAGTATCAGTCAGAGTCCAAGGAACCAAGCCAGGGATCAAGATAGGTTCATGGTTGAGGCAAGCCATTAGTCAATCTGGGAGGTCCAAGCCAGGAATAGGAACAGGAACAGTCAGGAACCAGCAACGCAAGAACAGAGAAATCCAGGACAGAAGCAGGCAGGTGCAAAAGCTAGAGCAGGGAGAGGTGTATGCAAGAGCTAGGTAAGAATTCAGGTTGGAACAGGGCACAGGTTCAGGCTAGGAAGAGGGTCAACACGAGCCAAGGGTCAGGAACAAACCTAGGGCACTCAGACGGGGTGTCTACATTTATGCTGGATGTTCAGTTGCTTAGCAAGTACTAAATGACTGCGCAGTAACTGCCATTCCTGTGCAGTCCCGACGCTGCGCAGGTTTTTTCCCAAGCTACTGCGCAGTAAAAACAACAAGCATCTGATCTATATCCCTGCTGTGTCCTTTCTGTCATTAGGGTCCCTTTCCCTGAAAGTACAATAGCATAACCTTGCTATTGTAGGACCAAGCTAGTACACAGTCATCGCTATGGCTACATAGCATCTCATGTAGACGTGTCCAGTGTCAGGAAGCAAGAGCACTAGGACCAAACAGAGGGAAAAGAAACCCTTCCTGGTTAAGAACCCACAAAGCATTGTGAGGGCTGTTAGCTATACACAGCAGCCAGGACCACATTAACAGGGGCCAGCTGAGGGCACTCAGGGAGCAACAGACAGTTGCAACCCAGGCAACCAGGGCCAGCTGGGAGACAAACTGAGTGACCTGCACATTGTTCCTACCTCAGCTCTATTTGTTGAAAGCCAGGAAACCTCATGAGGGATCATTTGTCTGCTTTCCAAATCTGGACATTTTCTAGCAAGAGTAGACTCATAAGCTCATTTTTCAAGTACTCAGCAGATCTTCTATAGTCTTGAAGAATACCAGCTCCAAAGTCGTAGTAGCTATTTCAACCCCTCTGTACCTTAAGCCCACCACCAGTCAACCAGAGATAATCCCAACCAACCTTCACAAGGCTGACATGAGGCTTAATTTATTAATTTGCATGAAGCACTGAGATCCTTAGGTGGAAGATACTACTGAAGGACAAGGCCTGTTGTTAAACAAAACATCCAGAAAAAAACCCACCATTCTAGACTGGTGTCACGGGATGAATTGGGAGCCAGGCAGCCGTTATAGAAAGAAAAATCCAACTCAAGTAGTAACATTAGCCTGTTATGGCTAAAGGCCCAGAAAGTTGCAGAGATATGCAAATGATGCAACATCTCAACTTGCAGGGTTGATGAATATTCAACAGTTCATTTGCATGGCATAGCTTTTGTGATAAGTAGGTTATTTTTATGTTCAGCTTCTGCTCCCTTGCTACAGTATTAGTTGCTCAGCTACAGTGACAGGTACACAGTAAAAAACTTTACTAGATATTTAGATACCTAAAACACCTGAATTAAAGCATAAATACAGATCAAAACAAGACACTGGAAGCTCTTGTTTAAAAACTGCATTTCCTGACAGTGTTATGCAGTGGTGCCCAACCCTCCAGACCCATGAGCCAGATGAGTGGCATGGGGTCAGTCTGCAAGCCAGATCCAATGTGGGGGTAGTCCACAGGTGCAATTTGGCCACAGACCAGCTTGACCAGACACCAGCACAGCACTCTAGCCACAGTGAAACCTGCAGCCTCTACACTCAGAGGCCTGACAGGAAGTTAGGATGAGTTGCATTAACCTCATCCACATCTGGTCTCTACAATCTTAGCAAGGCTGTTTCAGTCACCAATCAGAGCAACCTACATGAGACCATAACGACTAAGAAAAGTTGTAGCTGGAGCATCTCACTTGCCTTCTCTCTTTTAATGTTTGGTCTCCAGAAGAATTAGACTCTTATTAGGACCCCAAAGAACACGGCGTCTCGCAGGCAAGACATTTAACATGTCTCTTCCTATGAGTGAGGGCAGGCAGCTGCATTCCAGGAAGGCCTCTCTCCTGAAAAACAGCAGGTAGTGTTAAATTCACAACATAGGCAGGATAGGGCCACTTTAAATTCAACGCAGGTATCCTGTGTTTTACCCTATCCATTGCCATGGCCCTTCCAAAGTAAGCACTGACTACTTTGAGAGCTGCCAGCCAAGTGTACGCCCCCAGAAGAGCAGGGATTGCATGCGTCTCATGCCACTGTAGCCTCTTTCCACTTGGAAGGTCATAGGGGACTGTGCCAAGTAGGCAGACCCTAGGTGAAATAACCCCCAGCTGATGTGAATGTAACATGCTACCTCAGGGTGAATTGCTTTGAGTCTCAGAATCCTGGATCTAAAAGCATCAACTATTGCCTGGGCTAAAAGACCCAGTTCTGTTTGCTTAAAGGCCTTTAGCCCCTAGAAGGTAATACGGGTAACCCCCGCTTAACACTCTTTCACTTAGCTCTATTTTGCTATAATGCTCATTTTGCTTTCATAACTGATTCCACTTACCGTTCAGCAAGCTTTGTTATAACACTGGGGGTCTTTAAGAGAAGACTGGATAGGCACCTGGCTGCGGGCATCTGAACTCTTTCCTGCCTAGGCAGGGGGTCGGACTCGATGATCTGTTGAGGTCCCTTCTGACCCTAGCATCTATAAATCTATGAACTCTTCTGGGCATCAAGCAAGTAGTGTACCTTAGTGCCACAGTGCACTGGCGGCGCGCAGCCTCATTGTGCAATTTAGCCCACCCACACCTGGGCCAGGTGAAGCAGGGCTATGACTCGCGCTATGACTCACAGTGACTGTGATCGCAGCTGCCCAGCATGGAAGGGACCAACAGCACCGCCTCCTCGGCCTGGGCCCAGGTGGGCGGCAACAGTACAGTGCTGGCCAAGATGGCCCTGAGCTACCAGGTGCTCATGTCACTGCTGCTGGGGGCCCTGGTAATGAATTATATTTATTTACATTAATTCCAATGGGAAAATGCATTTCGCTTAATGCTGTTCCACTTAACGCTCAATTTTTTGGGGAACCAATTAAGAGCATTAAGTGGGGGTTGCCAGTATATGGATTTCCCAAGGAGAATGGAAAAACCCTGCCAATAACTTCAGATTATAAAAAGCTTATTTGGGGCCTGTAAAACAAAGAAATGTCAGGCGCCATTTCCCACAAAGTTGAACAACAGCTCTTGTTCCTATTTGCTCCATAATTTTCTCTTCTAGGCTGCATTTTGGAACTGGGTTAAAGCTGTTGCATAGTGAGAGAAGCTGTTGGCTTTGGAGGGGATTGTATGGCAGAAGAGACGCTTTCATTTAATATAAGAGATGCGAGTCAAAAAGCAGGGATCACAATGAGATCCTTCTGTTAAGGGTCAGGGCAGGAGAGAATATTTTATTTGTGAGCTGAGGAACATGGATAGAAATCTGGAGGAACTGAAAGCAGAGACAGCAACAGTTTTCAAAATCTCCTCTTGAATGTACTCTATGCTGCATCCCTTCAGAGGCCAGAATAAGCTAAAAACAGAGCACTTTTTAAATGCACAGTGTACTAGAAACCTGTGAGCTGAATTCATAATACAGAAAGGGCAAAAGTTCAAATTGAATAAGAGTCCCTTCTCCCTCAGCATAGGTTTTGGCAAAAGCATCACGGAGGAACAATACTGCAGACCTTGGGAAGGCTCATGTTACCCACTTATAATTCCAAATCTGTTAAACTTTTCAGGCTTTCTTCACCTACTTTTATTTTCACATGACTATTGAAGCAAAGCCTTAACCGAATTATCTCTGTCCAAGGGGATTTTGATTACAAGGTGGACTAAGACCAAAGGCAATGTGAAGGCTTACCAGATCCTGGTACATACAAGCACACGTATCCGGATCATGATGCTAAAAGGAAAAAAAAAATAGTGTAGCTAACTGCTTTAATAGCAACCATTCTCATCTGGCAAGATCATTGGAACATGAACAATCTATGGCATCTGAGCTGGTGCTTATGCACGGGCACCAGTATAAATTGTGAAATGCTTTATACTCCCTTAGGATGACAGGTGTTATAGAAATACATAACAGGGGAGTCTGAAGACTTGCCCTCCTACCCAAAAACACAGCCTTGGGCCACCCACTCCCAGTAGCCGAGGAGTGAGGACAAAATGGATAAGTCACAAGTTTTTATTGCTGGTGAACTCAAACAGGCAATTTTAATCTATCGAGGAAGATACATGTACAAGCAAATATTAGGCTTTTGTGCGTTTTATTTTTGATCATTGTTGTATGTAAATGTCTCTGCAAATTAGGCCCCACTCCCAGGCTCCTACTCAGTTGCCACCATGGCCCTTGGTATAATGCATTTTGGATGCCATTGTTGTGAGATGTTATCAGGACTACTTATGTGTAGTAAAAGGGAGATAAAGTAGAATGGGTAAGCCTCTGACAAGAAAGTGTTCTTTGTAAACATGAGTGAGACCTGCATAGCGTGGTGAATAACCAGATTTTCAAAAATGTTTAGTATCCAACAGGTGCCATTAATAGCAACAGGAGGTGCAAGGAGCTGAGCACTTTTGATATTCTGGCCAATGAAAGTTGCCAGGGGTGTAATGGCATTAAAGAAGTCCTAGTGATAGCATGAGTCATGTAGTGGGCATTTTAAGGCGATTAAAGAAGGTGTTGGGCCTGGTGGGCTCAGTTCCTGGTCTACAAACTGCAGGTAAGGTGTGCTTCTGTGTATAAATCAGACTCCCACAAGGGTACAGTATCTGAAAGGTATTTGTCAGTATCATTGGTGTAAAATAAGCTTCCACAGATGCCACAGTGGTGCACCTGTGGCAACAGGACCCAAGTGGCATAATATATACACACACATCAAAGGTTTCTTGGACTTTCCTTAGTGTGAACAGCACATTGTTATGCAGGTGTGCAAAAATGATGTCACTGTGTGGGGATTTCTAAAACCAAAGGACACATTGGTGCTGCTATGGATAGCTGCCTCCACTATAAAGTCCTAACTTTGTCTACTGCCAAATCATAGTGACACTCTTTAAATATTTGTTGCCAGCTCTGGAGACACAGTATTTCAGTGCAACCTTCTATAAGGCTAATGGTCTGAGCTAATGCAGACAGTGTGTGGAAGGCAGTGCTACACCAGAATCAAACAGAGCAGTAAGAGGGCTATCTGAATTTAGACACTGCTTCTAGTTCCCCTGACACCATTGTTTCATGAATGCAACTGCCACAATGGATAGACATGTCCCAGTTCCCTCTGTACTTCATCTACCATGCCCCCACAAATTTGCCTCAAAGAACCACAGTTCTGCTCCCAGCGATTATCCTGTGTACAAATTACACATCCCTCTCATTCACCCCAGGTGACTATTTTTGCATGGTTCTAAATCCTTGAAACCATTATTTACATGGTGGATAAACCAAACCTATTATTTCTCTGATTTCACAGTATCAGCATCAGAGCATGAAAAACACGTTTCTGTTCAGTTTTTCTTTTTTCTCTTAAGTAATTTAATGAACTGTAAAATGGGAACACCAATACCTATCTGTGTGTTCTGGGTAAGTCGGGCAGCATTGCATACTGCAGAGCCAATCTAATTGACACCTGGACTCCAGAGCTTTAACATGTCCATTGCCGGCAATGGATGTCATGTGAGGAGGGGCCTAGACAGGAATAAAATAATCATACTCTCTGTGGTACAGAAAAGATTAACATTGCATGAATTGATTCTCTCATAAAAAAAGAGCACAACCAACAAACCATTCCATTCCCAGCAACAGAGTTTCTTTTCCCTCTGGAACAGGATACCACATGACAATGAGTAAGTTTATGGGCTGAACACAAGCAGGGCAGAACAGTCCAAAATAATCCAAGTGTTCCCAACACAAAAGAAGAGACAGACTCTACAACTGCCCAAACAGCTTCATAGCATGAGCCAAATTCATCACTGGTGCCACTCCTTAGATTTTAGTGGAACAACACCCGAAGTTAAACTGACCCCACATGTCTAATTCCAGCACACTCTCCCCATAAAGCTCTTAAGCAAGAAATATCTGCTGTTTTAGAAACTCTGTCCTTCTTGCTAATTACAACAGGCAAGAAGAGTCCTCAGAGCAAAAAATCCCTGGCTGCTAGAGCTATTCATCTTTCATGCTGCCCATCTCTCAAAGCCTAAGGGGTCATTCCTCATTGGCTGAATTTCAAACTATCCATAGCACATGTAGCTCTTTAATGAACGTACAGTACTTGCAGACTAACTCCCTGCTGCCCCCCCTGCCGCTGCACCCACATCTGAAGGAAGGTGAAAAACAGGTGAAAATAACAATTATTTTTCTACATATCCCTCAAAATCAGGTCATACAGTGTATCCCCCCCTTCCCCCACACCCAAAATAAGCTTTATGGAGAGGGTTTGCTTTACTAAGTTAAAATAGTGTGTGGGAAGGGAAAACAAAAAATACTGCTTTCAGCAGTTGGAGAACACTGGACAAAATTGAGACATTGAAAATGGAAGGCAATGTAGTCAATCCCAGAGGACTCTATATGACTCCTGGTTGATGTCATAGACACATGAGGGCCTTGACTTCAGTCAGTGCAAAGGGCTGCAGTCAACATTAAGCCATCAGTGTTGTTGGTAAGAGAGACATTCCTGGGAAGGAAGGCAGAAACCTGTGGTGATGTCTACAGTCTCCATTGGGTTTGCATGGTTGGAACGGAAGCTGGAACCCGGATCAGCCCTTCTGAGAGTTCTTCTGGGACAGGAAGGAAGAGATGGGAAGACTTCAGCTATTTTTCTCTCTCTTTTTGGCCCCTTTGCCAAGATTTGGATTGCACAGATTATGGTAGAATTCACTTAGCAAAAAGGGCCTTTTATTAGGGGAAAAAAAAGAAAGAAAAAGAAAGAGCTCTTTACTGAGCATCAGGATTGAGAATTCAAAAAGTGTAAATTTTATATAAATTCCATAAGATGTCCAGCACCATAATGTATTGTGGTGCAATAAAGAACCCCCTGGGAAGGCCAGGGGGACCACAAGAAAGGAAACAGTCAACCTCCCCAGTAGAGTGCCACTGCTAAGTTGTCCTCAACAGCAGATGAATTTTCCTTGGCCCTGCAGCATCTCAGGTCCCATGGGAGGTATTGGTTGCAAGCAAGCACCTGAATATTGCCTAATGGAATAAGCCAATCACTAATTTAGCTGGCGCATCCATGCCCATCCACTAGTGGGTTTTTTGTATACACTTACGACTGTAGCATTTTTCTTATTTCTCCACATAATGTAAAATGTAAGTAATAAGACTGTTTTGTCCATAATAAGTTAAAATCAGAAACTACCTAATAAGTAGCTGACACTGGTCCTTGTGGCCAAAAGAGTAAAATCCATAGAAAATCTATTGGTTCTGCTTTTATTCTGGTATATTCCCATGCACACCTCATTATAAAGGAGTTTATGTAGCTATCATACAGGAAATAGTAGTCTTTGAAGCCAGAGATGACAGTTTCTGGCATAGGGATGGGTTCTCCTAGTTTGTAAGTGTGGTTCTCAGTCATCATTCAATCAGTTTTGACATGGCCATTAGCCAAGGTGACAGTGGCAGTGGGAGCCCCTGGCTCAGCATTCTCATCAAACCGCAAGCGCAGGGTGTTCCTGATAACCAGCTGCTCCATGATGAAAGCAGCACAGAACCATGGGATGGCGTACTCAAGAGTGATGAGGCCCATGAAGTCAAAATCAAACTGTGAGTAGTCCCACGGGCAGGCATTAAACTGGCGCAGGATGAAGCCAGTGGTGAATTCCCAGAAATAAGTCCAGAGGGTATAAATGAGGCAGCGCACTATAATGTTACATTTGTCCTTCAGATACAGGTACATCTTCTCAACAATGAGGATGGAGGTGCCATAGATGAAGAGTGCCCACACACTGGTAACGCCTGGGAACTTCCAGTTAAAATTGACCACGAACTCCCAGGCAGCTGTGAACATCACCTCACAGAAATAACCATGAATGGCATAAAGGTACCATCGGGAGAAAGCAGTAAGGGGCTCTGCAGCAGCCATCCATCCACACAATCTCAGCA
>NW_005841991.1:728208-762317 GCF_000455745.1 Alligator sinensis
ACAGGGAGATAGTAAATGATGATATCGCATCTCATTGGGAGCAACATGCATAAACTGTCAACTCTGTGTTTTGTGGATGTTCTGAAACGTGACATTTCCTTTTTGATGAGCAGATAAAGTGAAGATACAAAACACTTTAGGTTGTTTAAATTTTCCTAGAGTGAATTTTAGTGTTGCGGGAAGGTGACAGAGTGCTAGCCTCTTAATCACAGATCAGGCAATGGCAGTGCATGCTGCTCTGCCAACAAACTTGGATCAAGAGGGTACTTAGTGGTAATGAGGAAGATAAAAGCTACAAAGACTTTCAAGTTCTGCAACTGTAAATCAGCTTATTGGAGGCAGGGAACTAAGTATTATGAAACAAATAGAGGAATCACCAAGGAGTAAGAGATATCCTTTAGTCTTTTCTGGAACTAGCCAAGCCCAATATGGGGTAGATGAGGTAAGCAGAGCACTCAATTTGTCTTAGATGCCTAATGGGTTCCCCATGGTACCTGTCCCCAGAAAGCTCAACTGAGCAAAATGGGGATTTGAGGGCGTGCTTTTAAATGGCTTGGAAAGGAAACACCAGAGGAATAGTCTCAGATACCATACCTTCTCCAATTCAACAGAACTGTTATCGTCTATTAAGAAATTGGCAGACATAGTATAGCTGAGTTTTGGGGAAACAGTTGAAGCTGCCAGATTTACTATCAAAAAAGGCACAAGAGAACTACTGTAATCCGTTCAAATTTGGATTCAGGACAGGGAAGCACAAAGGGTGAGAATAAAAGGAAACAGCTGAGAAGAGAGAGGGGGAGTTGATCACGGGAGGTCAGAACAAGAACTGTTTGTCTGTGCCCTAACTTCAAGGGTACAGGAAAAAAAAACTTGGGGTAACAACTTGAGAGAACTTAATCTGGGGTCATTCTAAACAATTTGCTGACACCCAACAAATATTTGTTGGCATTTCACTTGTCTTAATCGTTGTTTACCAAGCCTACACACGGGCCGAAGTTCATTGCAGGCATAACTCTACTGAAGTCAATAGAGTTGCACACAGGAGGAATTTGGCCTCAGTAGCCTCCCTGCACCTGGGGCTAATAAAAAGAAAAGGTAGAGCCATGGCCAGATCAGGTAGGTATAGCTGAGCCAGGCACCAAAGAGGTGACTGAAGGAACCCCAGGGAGATTAGCTAGTTAGGTTTAGGGCACTCAGGCTAACTTTAGGGACTGGGGCAGGAGATCAGCAACTAGATTTAGGACTAAAGACACACTTAGGGGGAAAAGCTAGGGACAGACTGGGGAGGCAGGCAGGGATTGGGAAGAGGATGAACCTAGCCACACAGGAGAGGGAAGCTGGGAGGGAGCCCTGAGGGTGACTGTGAGTAGAAGGACAGCGGGCCAGGGAGTGGGGTAGGAGTCTTGAGGGAGGAATGGGAGGGGGAAGAAGGGGGACTCTTGTGCAGGAGGCCTTGCACCCCCAAGTCCTTGTTTCTCTATAACAGTGGTCACCAACCAGTGGATCTCAATCCACGGGTAGATCTCGGAGCCTCTTGTGGTAGATCTTGGAGCCTCTTGGAGTTGATCCGAGGCTGGGGTGGGGGGCTGAGTGCCCGCATGCATGTACATGTGCGTCCCAGCTCAGCAGGTCAGTCTGTGGGGGAGGGAAGGGGCAGGAGCTAGATCGAGTCCCCCACAGTGAGGGACAGTGCCGCAGAGGCAGGAATGGGGTAAGTTGATCGGGGCCCTGGCCGGGTGGGACTTACCTGCTTAGGAGGCGCACCCCCAAATATTTTTTTCCCCCTCTGCCGCAATCCACACCCCACCCCACCCCCCCTTTCCTTTCCTATAGACTTACCTACTGGGCAGCAGGGGTGGGGAGTGGTAGTGGCGCATGGTAGATCTTGGGTTGCTTTTAAATGCCAAGGTGATCTCCTACTTAAAAAGGTTGGAGACCACTACTCTATAATATACTCTGCAACCCTCTCCTAGGTATATCACATGCTGGTCCCCATATTCTTTGCCCATGAAAGAAACCCAGGCAGGAGGCTACTATCACACCCTTGTTTCTAGCTATTTCACATCCTGGCTCTCTTCCACAAGACACTGACCCCGCCAATGGCCTTATGCTCCTCTAGCACTCTTTTTACACCCTGGGTGCATCTACACAAGATGTTTACTGTGGAGTTACCCAATTAGCTCTGCAGTAAACATCTTGGTGTCTACATGTGTGGCCCTGTTAGGCCACAGGCAACTAATAAACTGCACAGCAGGTTAGTACTTGTAAATACAAGTGACTATCCTGCTGTGGGAGCTTTTTTGTGTGCAGCAACACATGTGTAGACACTGACCCAGCTGGCTGGGGCACAAGGGTGCTTCAATGTGGGGACTGCCTGCCATCTAGCCCTGCACTGAAGCACTCTCTTGCCCCAGCCAGCCCCTCTGCAGCATGCCAAGCTGGGGGGGAGCAGCCCTGGGCTGCCAGGCTGAGCCCCCAGGGCCCACTTCCAGCCAGGGCTGCTCCGATCTGGCTTGACACGCTGAGGTCCCAGGCACATGTAAGTGTGCGCCCAGGAGCAATAATCTCCAGTGTAACAAGCACTGGAATTTATTCATGTGCATTAATATGCACGTGTAGATGTGCCCCCAGTGATCAAACAGCCTAGCTGACTCCCTGGCAGGCTTCCTGCTTCTGGTATACTTAAAGAAATGTCTATTGTTAAGTTTTAGGTCTCTAGCAAGTTTCTTCTCAGATTCTCTTTTAGCTTGCCTTATTTACAGTTTCACATTCGACGTGCCAGAATTTATACTGTTTTTTATTTTCCTCATTTGTACTTAACTTCCACTTTTTAAATAGAGTCTTTTCTTCCTTACAAAGCTTCTTTTGCTCTCCCATTTAACTATGCTAGCTCCTTTTTAGTCTGCTTTCTATTTCTTCTTTTTTTTCCTTTGATTTTCAGCATGCTTTTACTCTGCATCTCCCATATGGTGTTCTTAAGCAGTTCTCAAGCTGCTTGCACGTTTTTAACCTTCTTTGGTAACCTTTTTCATTTCCTTCTAACTAGCATCTGCATGTTTGCATAGTTTCCCCTTTTTAAAGTTAAAAGCTACCATGGTGAATTGTTTTGTTTTTTTATCTCCTCCTACAAGGATGTCAAATCCAATATATTGTGATCATCATTATAGGGGGGGTCTCAATAATTACCTCTTGTACCAAATTCTGTGTATACTATTTAGGATTAAATTAAGAATAGCCGTTCTTCTTGTTGATTCCAGGGCAACTTCCTTCTGAAATAATTTATTTATGATGTCTAGAAATTTAGACTCTGCATCCCTCTGGGATGAGATATATCAAGTCTACCTGAGGACAACTGAAGTTACCCATTATTATTGCTTCTGCAGCCTCTGTCAACTCCCTTAGCAATTCTAGCTCACTGAAGCCATCCTGGACCAGTGGTCAATAGTATATCCCTAGAAGTATACTCATCCTTAGACACTGAATTTTTACCCACACAGATTTTATGGTACTTTTTTCTTCTTTTTTAATAGTTAAAAGATCTTCCCTATTTGACTTGATGCAGTCTTTAGCATAGAATGCCACTCCCCCATTAGTACAACCTACTCTATCATTCCTATAGAATTTGTACTCTGGTATTACAGTATCTTATTGGTTTTTCTCATTCCACCATGTTTCTGAGAGATCTATGTCATTATAGTCAATGAATGCCAAGCATTCTAGTTCACCCACCTTGGATACTAGACTTCTGGCATTAGTATAAAAGCCCTTCTGCTTTTTATTAGTGCCTAGTTGCCTACTAGTGTCCTGTTTAATTCGGAATCTGTTTTTCCTGCTCTTCCCTATAGTTTACCTGAGACTTCTTAACCTATTTCTTATCTTCTTTGGAAAGATCTAGATTGTTAGGAATTCACCCCTAAAGGATGTATCAATCTGAATTGTGAGCATGTCTGCATTTGTCAGCTTGTCCCCAGTTTTCAGTTTAAAGGCTCCTCTAACACCTTTTTAATATTATGTAACAGCAGTCTGGTACTACTTTGGTTCAAGTGGAGGCCATACTTCCCGCACAGGCTCCTCCAAATAGATTTCCTGGTTCCTAATAAACCAAAAACCCTCCTCTCCACACCATCTCCTCACTTATGCATTGAAATTCTGCAGTTTGTTTCAGGTACCAAACACCGGAAACAGGCATTTCAGAAAATGCTACCATGAAGGTGCTGAACTTTAATGTTCTCCCTAACAGCCTTAATTTAGCTTCCAGGACCTCTCTTCTGCACCTTCCTATGTCACTGGTGCCAACATGGACCATGACCACCATCCTCTCCAGCACTCCCAACAAGCTAGCCAGTACGTCTCTCGTGGGGTCTGCCAGGCAGATTTAACTAGGCAAGGAGGTCACCATGAAATCCTTCTACGTATCACACAACAAACTTTCTGTACTCCTAATAATGGAGTCCCTTAATAAAACCTATCAACTGGACTCCTCTGAAGGACTTCAGCTGGAGAGCAGATGCAAGCCGCAGGGTGCTTTTCCTCCTCTCCAGCATGCTGGGCTCTTATCCCAAGACCTTCCTTTTCCTCAGAAATACTGGGGCTGCCAGAATGGAGATGGGACTGCTCTACTATGCACTTGTAGGTCTCATCTAAATATTTCTCTCGCTCTTTCAGCTGCTCCAGTTCAGCTACTCTAGTCCGCAGGATCTATAATTGAACAAGTTGTTTTCTTGGTTTGGGTTTTTTGGTTTTGGGAAGGGGAGTGTGGTTGGTTGTTTCTTAATGTTATGTCCTATTTAGCTATATCTTATTCATCCTTTTAGAGAGGCAAGGATTTTTATGGATGGGATCTTTTATTGGACTAACTGTACATTTGGCAGAGACTTGGACAAGCTTTCAAATGTGGCACGTTCTTCTTCAAATGCACTGCATTCAAAAGCTTGCCTAAATCTATCCTGACCAAGTAGTTAGCTCGGTAAAAGATCTCACCCACAAAAATCCTTTCTTCTCATATATTTCCTGGACCATTGTGGCTACAAAGTCACTCCAGCACTACCAAATGATTTCTTTAGAGCAAGGCTGAACTAAATTGAAGTAACAGAGCAAGAGCTTGGGAATCTAAATATAGACTTAACAAGACTACTTAGGTGGGGCTTAAAGATGTTAAATCCCAAGAACCCAACTTTTGTTTAAAAAATATTTATCACTATGGCCTGAGTTCTACTAGATAAGGCTGAGTTCAAAGCAAAAGCTAAGTTTTAGCTACAACACATGCAGGCAAGATATTAGTTAAAAATACAGTTATGTTATGAAATACAGCCCTCACCTGGTTCCAAGTGCCAGCATTTTCCAACCACAAACTCACCTCACATGCCTAATTTGGTCTATTCTAGGGAGCACTTACTATGAAACAAGCTTCCTTACAAACTGCCCTTTTGGTCTCTCCCATTCACTTGCTCACACTTCACAAAGGAGCTGCCTTTTATGGTCTTTTGGTCTCAGTTAGCTCTGCCAATATTTTAGGCCCAGGCAGCAACTCCTCCTACAGCAGCCACCCAGTAAATACCTAAAAGACACTCAGTAAACATCCAGAAGACACTCAGCTAACACCGAGGGTAAAGACGAACATAATATTCAAAATGTCTCCTTGAGCAATGGGCAGAGGCATAACAAGGCAGCACAGTGCCAGGGGCTCAGATGAATGGGAGCAGCAACAACTTCTGGCTGCCAATGTGCCTTTGATGCAACTGTGTGGTTCTGGCAGCTGCTATTATGTTTCAGCCCCCTGTCCCAAGTCAGCACCTGGGACAGGTATCCCAATCACCCCGCTCTAGTTATGATGCTAGGAATGGGCATGAAAATGTTTTTAAAAATGTAGCATTTCAGCCACTGGACAACATACAGCCCCTGTTGTGCCCCCTGCCTGAAACACTTCAACACTACAATGGCAGCATGCAGCAGTGCAGGGGCAGGGGGGCAGCAGAGCCAATGTCAGTGAGTGCTCTTCCTGTCACTCAAAGTGATCCACACTGGAACCAGAAGACTGGAGACCTTGCATACCCACCCCCCATCATTAGAACCATAAAACCTGAGGCAGAGATACACTTGCTAACACCAGGTACTAGTGTCAGGCTTCCAAGTGTTTTATCACACCTATAGATCTGCATGCTAGCCACATGAAACATTTCAAATGTTATGCCTGCCTTTGACCTCTGAGCACATGGTTTGACCACCTGGTTTAAGACAGTGGTTTTCAACATTTTTCATTTGTGGACCCCTTAAAAAATCTTACATGGAGGTGCAAACCCCTTTGAACTGTAAGTGTGGGTATTCACATACTTTTGATTGTTGCCAACTTTTCTGGACCCCTTAGACAGTCTGTGGACCCCCCATGGATCCAAGGACCACAGGTTGAAAACTACTAGCTTAAGACAATTACTCGCTCAGAGCACCATCACCAAAAAACAAGCCAAATTCACACACCTCCCAGAAAGGAAAACCTTTTCTTTTTTTCTCTTGCTTTGTTTGCTCTCTCCTGTTTTCTTACTCTTGCTGTTCCCTGGGAGTGCAAGTCTCTGGGTAGTAGTGCAGATACATTGCCAGTGGTTTTCCAGGCACTGCCAAGCACCCTAGTACTCTCAGAAGACTGTGCGGAGAGACTCTGCACCTGATATTATTTCACCTAATGGGCACCTTAGTGGATGCAACTTGCCTAAATGTGATCCTTATCTGCCATGACCAACTCCCTGAATAAAACATTACTACAGAAGAAGATGGGTCCTCTTCCTCTTCACTGCTTTTTGTGCTTTAAACTTGAAGCAAAAATGGTAGTATGTCATAAAAGTAGATGCATTAATGATTACTGAAGTTCCTTGTGGGTTAAACCATGCACAATTAGGGCCTGAAGTATCAATTAGCTGTATTGTGGTAAGTGTCTCTAATTAGGGCTTGAAGTTTCAATTAGCTAGGTGGTGGTAATGCCCAAACGAGTTTTGTCCATGTTGCATAAATAACCATATTGACTCAAATACAAGACAACCCTAATTATATGACAACCCCCTGCCAATAATTAGATCCTATATATGGCAAAATTATAAATTTGTTATACTTTTCCAGGCATAGAATCTAATTATTGGAGGTTTGTCTTGAATTTTTCCCAGTCTCACTGCTACAGCAGGGAAAATAAATCTGGGGGTCAGGTAACCCCTCTGCCCTCTGTACCCCAACTTCGTCCCTCTGCAGCTTATTTCCTCCCTTCTTACTGACAGGCCCTGTTCTCCCTAAGCACATGGAAGTGATGAGAAAAGTTGAAAAAAATGACAGGAAAACAAACATAGGAAGAAAAAATGACAGGAAAATAAACAAATTAAATTTGCATATAATATTTATAGATTTTGTTAATCCAGAATTGATGCATTTTACCTTTTTTGAAACTGCTGCAAATTTTAACACCAAAAGGGGGTCCATAAGGATACTTTTAAATAGCACTTTAGCACCTACTTATATAATGTAAACTATGCATGATATTAGTGTAAAGTCAAAAGGCTCATGATTTACTGTATAATAAAGATCCCAGCAGAGTCAACAGCATTTCAAGCCATGGTGACCACACAGCTCAGTCTGGGTGTGTACACCAGATACCCCACAACAAAGGATCCATGTGCGTTTTTGTCACGAGTCCTGGGATCCTCCAAAAATTTATATGCAGATGAGGCATAGGACAACCTGGTTTGGTGTTACCTCATGGGGCGCACCCACACATGCAGGCACGTGCGCTTGAGGCAACTCAAACAGAAGCAGTGAAAATTTGAGCCGAGGCTTTTTGCCTCAGCACACATGCCCAAACATGCACTTTGGTATGGGGTAAATTGTGCCCCTTGGGGCAAAATAACCCTACCTGGCTCCTCCTGGATCTGCAGCCAAAATAGCAGTATAAAAAGCTGCCCTGTCAAGTAGCTCAGGGCTACTCACTCTCAGGAGCTTCTGGGGCCCAGTCAATTGGTACCTAGGGACACTACCCCTTGTGCCAGCTGGACTGCTGAAGCAGCCCTGAGAGTTCCCTGCACCCTCTACCCACAGCAGCAGTCTGGCAGCGTGGGCTGCTGCCTGACTGTGACCAGATGCCACCTGCAACAGCATGTGGCCCTAAGGCTGCATGCCTGCCAGACCCGGATGAGGACTACATGGCCATTAGAAGCATCTGCCCCTCTGGGCCAGCTGCCAGTGGGCTGTGGCTGCACAATTGGCCTTTGTGCAGCACTACTGCCATGTGCGCCCCTGCCTGGCCATCTAGGCACCTATGGCTCAGAAGATGTTCTCAGTGTGGTGGCCTGCTTTGAACTGTCAAAGCGTGTCCTCCTGGCCCCAAGTGGCCATGAGGTCAGCCACCTCCAGCTGGGTCCCAGGTGCCAGCTCTAAGCAGACTTCTCTGCCTGGGTCCTGCCCCTTGCCTCACTAGCAGGAATTCTGATGTTACCTGTTTAAAAAAAATTGCAAAATCCCTGATAAAAATATACCAAAGTCACACCTTAAAATACTCCAAAATCCATGTTCTTCCACGAGTAAAACAAAAGACCACTAGACACACACACACACAGACCAAATCAGTTGGGCAATGTTTTATTGATATATTTACCATTTTAAAGCAATTTGGAGCCTACCAGTGCCTCTATCATCACAATAAAATAAATTATAAATATCTATACAGTTTGGCATTGACTATTGGCCTTTTTGTCACAGAAAAATCAGAGCTGCCCCTACCCCCTTCACTCACCAGGATGTGCAGCACTGATTAGCACTGATATGCCAGTGCCGTGTCCCTGCCCTTGCCCCACACTTGCAATCCACAGCCTGCCCCTGACCCCAGTCCCCTCACTCCTGACCCACAGGGCCAGATATGTGGGTGAGAGGTCTGTCGGGGGGCTTGTGGGTGGATTGTGGGGGGACTGTCACCCCCAACAGGGGCCACAGCCCCTCAATAAGGAACACTTGCCTCCTGCAGGAGATACCCTCCCCCCCTTGCAGGGCCCATGGGCCTCCGCCCGGCCCCAGCCCCAGCCCCAGCCCCCAATTGCTGCCCCGCCCGGCCACAGTATCCCCACGCTCACTGGCTGTAGTCACGGCCATTGGCACAGTGGGGGGGCAGAAGGGATCAGCCCCGGCTGCCTGGAACCCGCACTGCCACTGCTGTATCGCCAGGGTTCAGCCTGGCTGGCAGGGTGCCACATGGTGCTTTGGGCTCTTTGGCAGCTTGTGGCCACTTGGGCTGAGCGGTGCTGGGCTCCAGGGTACAGCTGGAGCTGCCAGACAGCACCCAGCACAGTGCCCTGCTGAGCCAAGTGATGCAGCAGCAGCAGCACAAGTGCCAGGCAGCTGGGGCTGATCCCCACTGTCCTGCACCATGTGAGGTGGGGCTCTGCTATGAGGCCCCAAGTGGCCCCAACCGCCACTGCTACTGCTGGTGAGTATGGGCTGTGCGGAGGGTGGGGCAGGCAGGGGAGCAAGCAGGGGCTGTTTAGGGGAGCGATCAGGGAGCAGGGGCTGGGCAGAGCCTACCAGTGCATCTCTGTGGAGGACTGAGCATCTGGTTGCCTCAGGGCATGGTCTGGGACCATGACTTGCCCCACAGTTTCACAGCAGGTTTTTTTTTTAACCCCTGGATATCCAGGGGTCTAATTTTGCCCCTGCACTGTAAATCTGCAGCGCGGGGAACATTTTTCTGTTCCTACACGTGCAGCTTGCAGCGTCTCAAAGGGGTTTGAGACACTGCAAGAGGCACGTGCACACTCGTCTGGACATGCCCATGGAGGGCAGGGTCATACTAATCATATGCAACAGATTGAGAGAGGGGCAACCGAGGGATTCTGGATGAACTGTTTGGGGCCCAATTTGGTGATATTTTCCAGACATTTAAGGCTGGTGAAGAAACAGGAATCATTGGAATTGGGAAAAGCAGGCGGAGCTCAGCTGCAGGAGTGAAGAGGAAGTAAAATGTGTGCAATATAGTGGCTCACTATGACTTGAGAAAGAGTTACTGCTGAGAGGGGCTGCGAGCAATGGACACTAGGGCTGTGTGAAATTTCGGCAGCCGTTTTGTTTTGGAGGTATTTCAGGTCATTTCGGCACCTGAAACAGTGAATCCAAATTGAAACAGAAGGCTCTGCAACACAAATGAAACGAGGCATCCAAAACATTTCAGAAGTGTTTCAGGGTCTCCTTGCTGCTGCTGCCTGCCCTCTACAGCCCCATGTCGCCGGGGGTGGTGAGGAAAACCCTGGCACGGATCTCTGCTCCCTGCAAAGCCAGGTCACATAGCAGGGCAGTGCTGGTCCCTGCTGCATGACCTGGCTCTGTAGGGATCAGATTTGCACAAGGGTCTCCTCGCCGCTGCTGCCCACCCTGCACAGCCCCACATCACCAGGGCAGCACGGGGCAAGCAGCAGCAACGAGGAGACCCCCAGCACAGATTCTGCTCCCTGTGGAGCCAAGTCACACAGCAGGGACCAGCAGGTTTGCTCGCTGCTCTGCGCTGCTTCCCTGACCAGCAACCCAGCATCACAGGGTTCAGGGATCTGCGCAAGGGTCTCCTTGCCTGCATGGAGGGCAGTGGCCCTCCCCTTCCCCTGCACGAGCCACCCATGGCCCCATCCTGCTCCCTGCTGGTGCCCTACAGCTCTTGGCCACAAGCCCCACCTGGCTGGGCAGTAGGGCTGTGTGAAGCTTGCAATCTGTTTGAAACAGTTTTAACCAAAATGAAACAGGACAGTGATCTGAAACACCAAAACGAATCACTGTCCTTCAAAATGGCCGAATCCAAAACCAAATTGAAACACAGCCGTTTCACACAGTCCTAATGGACACTACCATATATCCTATTTAGACGGGCTGCACTGATTGAAAGCCTGATCTATGCCTTAAAAGGCAGAGAGAGGGATCAACAAAACAATGGGGTATAAGGGGTGGAGGAGGAGGACCTGAAGCTCAAGACAATGGCAGTGGTGGCAAGTAAGCATGAGGTGGAAAAAGAGTTGAAGAGCCGAAATGAAGATCTGGAAACAGATGGAGAGTGGGTGAAGGTGGAGAAGAAAGGAAGAAAGAAGGTGACAGCAGGAGCAATGGCAGAGGCAGCAATGATGAGGGTGACGACACCAAAAGGAAGACAGGAGCAGAGGAGAGCGGGAGACAGAGTGGGAACAGCAGGAGAGTAGCAGGTGAAGATATGTTCGGAGAGAAGCAGAGGATGGCAGGAGCACAACAGCAGGCTGGCCCACCAGGCTTAGCATAGTGGGAAAACATGGAAAAGGCATCAAGAGAAGCTAGAGAGAAGCGGAGGCTATGGATAAAGGCAACATTAACCGGTGATGGGAAGCAGATGGGATTGACGATGAACAGACAATTTCCTGGAAAAGGTACTGTTTGAGATTTTGGAAGTGCAGGTGGACCATCTCACCAGCCTGATTGCTTTCTCAAGCCAAAAGACTTGGGAATTGACTTACTGGGATGGAGAAGGGTATGAGAACTCTTGGAAGAAATATGCAGAGCATGTGGGAGGGAGGAATTAAGAGGGATAACATTCATAGCAGGGGAAAATTCAAGAGAAAGACCAATTAGAGTTTGAATGTACATAGATTTAGTAGAGGCAGAAGACAGAAAGACAGATGGAAGAGTACATCCAAAGGGTCATGTCGGTAGAGAAAGTAAGGGACAAATATGGTAGCTGGACAGGGCTTTGGAGGGTGCAAGTAATGTTACAAGCAGACGAGTGGAGCTTAGGTGGGGTGCTGCACTTCCCATCAGTGATCCAGCTAGGGACACACCGGGGTTTTATAATGTACCATGGGCAACCAAAGCATTGCAACAAATGCAGAAAGGTGGGGCATCTGCCTGCACACTGCCCACCTCACAAAGTGCTACAGATGTGAAGGGATGGGGCATTGAGCAGCAGAGTGCCAGGAGTCCTTAAAATGCACTATTTGTACACTTGTATTTTAGGCTCCCCAAAGCCTTTGTGTTACAAGCATAGTTAGACCACCTGAGAAACAGCAAAACCCACAGGAGGAAAGCAGAGTAGAGGAGGGGTTGGACACCAAGATAGAAATGGTGGAAGAATGAGTTGCAGCCTGCAAGGGGCTGCTTGGGGCCCCCCTGCCCCACATACCCACCCCCTGGCCCACACACTGGGGAGCTGGGGCTTGGGGGTGGGGGCAGCAGGTCAGGAGTGAGGGGCATTGGCCAGGGATGTTTACAAATGGGTCCTGGTACAAAAAAGGTTGAGAACCACTGGACTAGGTGACCTCCTGAGGTCCTTTCCAACCCTAATTTTCTATGATTCTGTGATTCTAAGAAAACCTGCAGGAGGGTGGAACAGAGAAGGAGAAGAGCAAAATTCCCTGATCGAGGCAGTGCAGGAGGAGATAGGACACAGAATGGAAAGAAAAGCAGGAACAGCAAACAGCTCAGACATGGAGGTAGGGGTGGGGAAAAAAGAAGACACCTTTCAGATAACAGAAGTGGAGATGGAGGAAGAGAAAGAACCAGAGAGACAGGCCAGAAAAAGAAAGAAAACAAAGGAGCTGAAGACCAGGAAGAAAAAGCCTGATAGCAAAGGATAACAATTTATTTTATTTAAAAAATATTTTTGTCCTGGTTTACATGTATTTGAGTAGTGGACACATAGGTGATTGCACAATAATTTAAATTAAGTCTTACACTTGTATATTGTGGGGGGTGGGGGTTATGGGAGTGTGGATATAGGTTTGTGGGGGGCTGTGGGTGTGTGGGTATGTGGGGCACAGTGTGGGTGTGTGGGGGGGCTTGTGGAGGGAATAAGTGTGGTGGGTGTGGGGTGAGGCAGGCAGTCGCCACTTACCACCCGCCCCCTCTCCCCGCCATTGACACTGCTGCAGCTGCCTGCGAGAGCTCCCCACTCGCCACCACCATGCCCCTGCTGCCAACACTGCCACCACCACCTGTGGGCGGTCACTGCGCCCTCCCCAGCCTCTAGGGGCACACATCATTCATGTTCTTAAATGTAAAAGCAATTCAGCAGCTTGCAAATGCTACAGGAATGTGAGTGAGGAAGGGGAGGAGTCTGCCAACCCAAGCAGTAGCACAGGTAAGCCTTAAAAGGACATGCACACTCAGCCCAAAGCAAGCAAAGACAAACTTTAAAGGGACAGGTGCACTCATTTTAAAACAAGCAGAAATGGCATTGACAACAGTTTCACTTGATGTCTGGAGTATCTTAAGGAAGAAAGGATGAGAACAAGTGTTGAACCAAGGAAAGGCAGACAATCTGCCTACACGAATGTGGTATTCCAGGGGAGAGGGATTATAAACACTTTGAGAAAAGGTGGAGCTGGGAACCATCCTAGTGGTCAGAAACAAATGAGAACAAACTGGCAGGGGTAGCAATATTATTCAAGAACCCAGAGCTGAAAGCAAAGCAGGTAGAAGAAGTCATCAGCAGCAAGTTGCAAGGGAAGGTACTATCAGTCAGGGGAACAGAATTAGACATTTTCAATGTATATGCACCACCAGAGAGGGAGGGAAGGAATGCACTGCTCAGGAACCTAGTGGTTTATGTGGTTGGAGGGAGACTGTACATAATAGATTTCAACTGTATAATCAAAGTGGGCAACAGAAATGAGGAAGGAGAAAATGGAGCTTTAGACAGCTCATTCAGACTGTTAACATATATAATAAAAGAAGAGTTGCTAAGAGATGTGTGGGCAGGGGAGAAAGTTTTCACTAGAACAGACCCCAGTGGAAAGAACCAATCAAGAATCAATTTTGTGTATGTATCAAAAGGAAGGGATAAGGAAGAAAGAAGCCATACATGTGGCTTTTAGTAATCACCAGATGCTGAAGGTGGAAAAGAGTCTTGGTAAGAGTCCCACAAGAGAAGGGACTGTAGAAGTTAAATGTGCAGCTGTTACAAGATGAAGAGCTAGACAAGAACACTGAAAAAATATTTTGGGAGTTCCACAGAATGGTGGATGATGGTGAAGAGGAGGACAAGAGAATTTTTCAAGAAGGAAGGCCAAAGATGCACTGTGAAAAGAATGAAAGAGTTAAGAGAGCTGCAAAGAAAGATGCAGGAGCTGCTAAAGGAAGCCACAGAAAGAAGACAGATATGAAAAGAGCTAGAAGAAACAAGGCAAGAGTTAGAAAACTAGTATGAAAGAAAGATGAGATAGAACATGTTCTTAGCACAAGCACCCTGGGTGGAAAAAAACAAAAAGTAGTCTCAATACATTTCAGCCAGAGTGAAGGTGGCAAAAGGAGAGCTTAAAGCGGTACAGGAAGAAGGTGGTCCCCTAGTGGAAAAGCAGGAGGAAGTGTTGGAGGTGACACAAAGATTTTATGAAGAGCTATACCAGAAGAAAACAGACAGGAAGAAGATGAAGGATTTCTTGGAAGAGACTGAAGAGAAAGTAGAGGAGGAGGAAGCAAACAAGACAGAAGAAGAGATTAGCTTCAAGAAAGTGGAGGAGTGTTTAAAAACCTTTCAAAGAGGGAAGTCACCAAGATCAAATGGACTGCCTATGGAATTATATGAGAAGTTTTGGGCATGAGAAGGGAAGGATATAGTGGAAGTGTTTAAGGAAACAGCAGAAACATGAGAGGCAAGAAAAGATTTTAGAGGAGGTGTTGATATCTTACTCCTCAAGAAAGGGGAGAAGGAACTCTTGAAAAACTGGAGACCGATTACATTCCTTAATATGGACTATAAATTAATGGCCAAGATGCTGGCTTTGAGGATGAGGAAAAACCTCCTAAAGATAGTCCATGAAGACCAAGTATGTGCAATACCAGGTAGAAAGATCTTTGAAGCAATCAGAGTGATCAGAGATACTCGCATCCAAAACAGCAAAACCACAGTTATAACACACCTAGATTTAGAAAAAGCATAAGAGAGTGGATCATGATTACACATTTGAAGTGCTAGAAAACATATCAGAGTATGGAGAAGTGATGGGAGCTAAACTAAATAGATTAAAAAGCACTATAATGGAAGTGGGGAACTGGAGGGAGTTGGAGTAGCCAATCACTATGTATGTATGTAGTTGCTGAGGGTTAATTAGAGAGATTCAAGTTACCATATTTTCTCACACACAAACGCATACCTTTTTCCCCCAGAAACCAGCTGCTTGGAATGGAAGTATGCATTGTAAGTGAGGACACATGGTAAGAGTAGTTTTTGCTGCTTAAGCTTCTTCTAAGCAAAAGCAGAAGTAACTCTGCACATGATCTAGAGGGAGCAGAACAATGAGCAGGCTCATCTCCTTTGCTGTGGCTACTTAGTTACTTATAAGAAAAAAATCTCTTTTTCTTCATTCTTCATTTTTCATTGACTTCAAAAATAAGGTGGGTCATGTTTAATGTGAAAAAGCATAGTAATAAGTGTCCAGTTGTTTATCAGGCGCATGCATTACACATTACAAGGAGAAGCACGTGTCACAAGATTCAGGATTTCTAATGGAACAGCATCAATGGTGATCTAAAAGCTCTTCCATTTGGTAGTTATTCCATCACCTGTGGGAAATAAACTGGGGTATATCAATTTGATTCCTAGTGAGACAGATATCTACTTACCAAAATCCAGCACCAGTGAGTCAGACTGCCTCAGCAGAGAGTGAATGGGTCACAGAGAACGGGCTCCCCTCCAGCGCCTAGTGGTGGTGGTCCCTTAGGTCACACTGGCAGAAGGCAGCATAGGCAATGCTTGGACTGCTCCTGCTCATACTGTACTGTCCTGTGGAAAACAAAGACCTCAGTCATGCACAGTAGTGAAACTGGCATCACACACTTTACATTTCAAATATTTAAAGTTTAAGATCCCTCAAAGCAATGCAAATTCTGCAAGAATGGAGCTATACTACGGCAGAAGTGCTCCCCTTTCCCCCTTTTGGAAGTCACCTTTTCAACCTGCTGACAGAATAAGAGGAGAAAAGAAAAAAAAAGAAGGAGAAAACGTTTTGAAATGTTGTCCTCTCCTGCTGACTACCTAGGAATATACAGTACTGGAACGCCCCTTCTTTTCTGGCACCACCTATGAAGTTAATGATGCTGACAAGATTTAGACACAATTGACAAAGGCACTTTCAAAGCAGATTTCTGACAGACTGGGAGTGCAAAGGGCTGCATAACTGCAGAGAAACCTGGTTTTAGGGGTCAGAGCCAGATTCTCTGGCCCAGGGTTGCAAGAGGAGGGATGCTGTTATGGCATTAAGATTATGACTTCAAACTCCAGAATTCCGACTGAGATTTGGATACCACCCATCACTACAGGGTTGGGGTGGAGACACTGATGCTCTGGGTCAAACAGATCAGATGAAGTGGAGAAAAAAAATTCAAATAGACTGAATCATCAGACCTCTCACCCCAAAGCTCCCTCCCAAAGTCCAAATTTTTACTTAAACTTGCTTGACTTTTCTTGAAAATGACTAGGGGTGCACCAATGGAGATTTTTGGGGCCAATACCAATATCCGATTTTTAAGGAGGCATATCAGCTGATACCAATCCATTTTCCGATATAGTATGGAGAGCTGCCTCCAGCTGGTAAGTCTGTTGTGGTGGAAGGGGAGGGGGGCAGATCAACGTCCCCCTGCAATGAGGGAGGGGGCAGGGGCAGGCACTGTCCAGCTGGGGCGGGGCTCATTGGTGGGGGGGCAGGGGGGGGGTGGGGGGGGTGGCACGTGCCCCTCGGATCTGCGTGGGGCAAGCAGGTGGGCTGCAGCTGTGGGCTGGAGCCAGGCTCTTCTTGCCGGGGGCTGGGCTTGGAGCAGCGGCTATGTACAGCCACCCTAAATTTCGCTGTAGCTCCGCCCCAGCACCACTGCTGCATGCCCAGAGGAGCCCTGCCTCTTATATAAAATCACAGGCTAGAGAGAAGAAGCTGTAAAACAGCAATGGGAGACCACCCCTGTGAGCTCATAGGGGATCCCAGTGAGGTACATGATGGTTTCTTTTGGATTCAGAGGCTGGGTCCCAGAGCCTGTGATGACTGGCAAATCCCTTACACCTAGCAGCCCAGCCACCCCTTCCCAGGATCAAGGTCTTAACACACTACATGACCTGTTGTTTCATATTATACAACTTAGTCTCCCAAGTTAGATGTTTTTCCCTATTTATTTCTTTGTATGGAAAAGCAAGCAAGCTGACCACAAATGTTTGGGTACAGGCTTGTGAATTCTTTATACTTATATTTTATTTAAATGTTTTTAAAGATAAAAGTTTAGATAATGGCATTTTGTATTAAATCCAGATTAAATGTTAAATTGGTTTATTTGTTACAAGAAAATATAATATAATTGAAATAGCAAAATAAAATAAAAAGGCTGATTTACTTTTTTTTTTTTTTTTTTTTTTTCAAATGTTTCATTTCCATTAGCTCTCAATAGAGGAAACTTACTGAGAGTCAGCTGACCAGCTGTAAGTGTTTCATCTGTTTGCTCTATCCCACAATAAATGTAAGCTAAACCAGAGCAGTTTGATCTTTAATGAAGCAGCTGCTAAATTACCATAGTTTACCTTCCATTTACTGTGGGATAGAGCAAACAGTTATGACAGATCAATCTGATGTGCAGTAAGCAATCCCACTTTAACTTGGTATATTTGTTTGGTCTGTCCATGTCTTCATAAATTTTAGATGCTTGTGATGAACCCTTGACAATATACCTTAAACTCAAAGAGCTCCAAGTATTTTAAAAATAGTAATATTTATGGAACATTTTTTCAGACTAACTCAGATCTGGAGGCTATAAGTTCCCACAGCTTCCTGATGGTGTACTTTTGATGCTCAGGTGAATATTAACAAGGCTTAAAATTGGTTCCATATTCCTATTTAACAGCTCCACGCTGAAAAGCCATTTAAAAAAAATAGCATTAATATGGAGTTTACACTTTAAGGAATCCTACCAAAATAAATTAGATTATATAATAGGATGGCATATATTCATGATTTTAAGAATACAGCTCTCCATGGTACACACAAGACCCTGATCCCTAATGATGCTATTATTGCTTGCTTTGAAAAAACAACTGAGATTTGCGAAAGCAAAAATGCTGTGATACTTCTCAGGTCATCCCAAGTAACAAATCCCTTTGGTGAAAGTTCTTGATAGAGGCTTATGAATTCAGCATATTTATGCTTTATTTAAATGCTACAAGACCATAAATTTAGGACAACATACTTGGTATTATATAGGTGGTACACTCCACTCTCAACTTAACACTTGTTCCTGTACAAAGCACTTTCCCTATACCTTGTCCAAATGCAAAACAGCATTTATAGGCAACGAAAGTTTACAAAGAGAGACGATAAAATAATTTTGGGGTCACTGCCAGGGATATATCCCTGCACTCATACTCCCAGAGATGATTCAGGCATATACCATTTTCCAAATCTAAGCTTCACTTCTGGGCAAAACCTTGCCAAACGTACCCCTCCTGCTTCCATTTTTCAATTCCTTTGAGAGTCAACACAAAAATAACATGTCAAAACAATCAAATGCAATAGTTAATCAATCTTTTGCAAGTCTGGCTGTAAAATGTTAAGAGAAAACCATGAACCAGAGTATAAATAGGAAAGATTTAGAAAACACAGGGGCTGAATTTGGCTCCAAGATATTAGATCATTAGTATTTAAAGATTTACTTACTAAAGTCCTATCAGCACATAAAAACTTACATGTTGGAATCATACCTCTGAGAAAATAGCCAACCTCAGGTAACTGAGCTTTACTTAATAATTAATGGAGGCTTGACTGTACTAATACCTGGAACAGTTCCAGCAAATAGATTAATCAACCCTTGCTGCAGACTTGCTAAAAGAGTGCTAAAGATGCATGTTGCTGAATACAGACGCAACATCCATTCCTATTCTTGGTACTACCAAAGTAGGCTTCCAGCTCTGGGTTTTGGTCAGTTCTAGTTTTATTTTGGACTCTCACTCCGGATTCTAGGCCAGTCAGGCTGTGTGCTCTCTCCCTCTCTGTTCAGCCTCCAGATTATATACTGGGAGCAGAACAATGCAAAAGAGTACTCATCCATTTTTAGTTTGTATTGTTCCCACCATTTCCATCTATGTCCATATATTTCTCCTTCCAGGGCTCAGACCTTCCTAATAACTTCTGGTCTCTTGGTCCGTATGAGCTGTACCTCCTAGAAGCAGCTGATTCCTACTTGTCTCTCAAACCTACTCTGGAGAGATTTTGGATACAATAACCAATTGCTAAATTAAACCAAAACACAGGCATTAATGACTCTCAGGCCACGTCCAGATGAGTGCAGATGTGAGGTCTGTGGCACCGCAGACCTGCCTATGGTGCCACACACAGCACATGCAGGCATTCCCTGCACTGCTACCTTGCAGTGCAGGGGGCAGTACCGTACCAAGACTCCTGGTGGCCCTGGGAGAACTTTTAGTATTTAGCCTCCTTCGCCAGAGATAGCGATAATAAGAATTATAAAAATTACCATTGTTGGGACCCCTTTCTGTCCAGGCCCTGGGTGGCTGCCTGGTTCACCCATGCCTGCGTCCAGCCCTGCCAGGGAATGGGGGTAGGGGGGAGGGGGGATGTTGATGCTGGGATCTCCTAGGATCAAAAAAAACCCATGCTGAAAAAAAGATGGGGATGGTGCACATGGCGGCTGTGCACGCTGCCCAAAACCAGTCTTACTGGCCGGAGATAACCCACCATCTGAGATAACATGGCGCACTCCAAAGTGTGCGTGGCACAGGCATTCTCCAGGGACAAGCAGCAGCAGCACAAGATGTGCCACTGCTACCTGTCCCCAGGAAAACAAATGCCCGTGATCATCTGGATGTACTCTCAGTGGTAATACTCCTCTGTTCAAACCCTCTAGAAGGCAACCTTAATGGAAAAGAAAGCAGCAAAGCATTTCACTGGAGGGTTACCCAGAGAATAAAGAGAAAACATGAATAGACAAGTAATATGGAGTCATCCTACTGGCAGTAAATGGAAATAAAACTGGGGGTTTCCCCGCTTCCCCTATTTCCCTGATCTACATGCTGCAGGAAATAAGGCAAAGAATGTAAACTGTATCTAGACATGGCGGGCAGCAACACTAATATGGGGGGAAAAATGAAGCTCCATATTTACGTTACGATGCGGCATGCTTGCTGTGGCTATTATATGCACACAGGCATTATGTACCTCCACACAAAATCTCACGTGCATCTGCAGGCACCCATGTGCATGCATATACTCACATGCATGCATTCTACTGTTAATTCAGATGCAGACACACAACATGATTACTAAGGAATAATTTATCCCAGAGTTCATTTTGTGGTTACAAAGAGACATACACCTGGGCCTTTCAAGCTAGGTGCCCATAGCAGGCTACAGCAGAGTTCAAACTCCAAAGGTGGCTGTAATGCCCCTGGAGGCCCCTCAGCCCTTAAACACTCTGCTCTCTTTGGGAAGTTACCCCTTCATTTACCTGCCATGCCTTGATGTATCTCCGTTTTCTTGTGCAGGGACCGGGACTTCCCTGCTGTGATAGAAGCCGGACGCGAGGGGATCGCCTTCAGACCTCAGGTTGGGGAGGACCGGGTTAGAGAGCTTCTGGAGGGGCTGGACGCGTTCAAGTCAGCGGGTCCGGATGCTCTCCACCCCAGGGTGCTGAGGGAGCTAGCTGGGGTTATTGCAGGGCCCCTGGCACGGCTCTACGAGCGATCGTGGTGCTTGGGCCAGGTGCCAGACGATTGGAAGGTAGCTAATGTGGTCCCCATCTTCAAGAAAGGGAAAAAGGAGGACCCGGGCAACTATAGGCCCGTCAGTCTTACCTCAATCCTGGGGAAACTCTTTGAGAAGATCATCAAGGAGCACATTTGTGATGGGCCGGCATCCGAGATGATGCTCAGGGGCAATCAGCATGGATTTATTAGGGGGAGATCATGTCAGACCAACCTGATTGCCTTTTATGATCAGGTCACAAAGGCCATGGACGCAGGTGTCGCGGTGGATGTAGTCTTTCTGGACTTCAGCAAGGCCTTTGACACCGTCTCTCACCCCATCCTAATTAATAAACTAGGCGACTGTGGCATAGATGCCTACACAGTCAGATGGATTGCAGATTGGCTGAAGGGTCGCACTCAGAGGGTGGTGGTGGATGGATCATACTCGACTTGGGGGGAGGTGGGTAGTGGAGTCCCCCAGGGCTCGGTCCTGGGGCCTGCGCTGTTCAATTTCTTCATCAGCGATCTTGATGTTGGGGTGGAAAGCAACCTGTTTAAATTCGCTGATGACACCAAAATTTGGGGGGAGGTGAGCACGCTAGCAGGGAGAGAGAGATTGCAGAAGGATCTGGATAGGTTACAGGGGTGGGCAAACAGGAACAGGATGTGTTTCAATACGGACAAGTGCAGGGTGCTGCACTTGGGTAGTAGGAACCAGCAGCACACTTATACGATGGGGAACTCCCTACTTGAGAGCACGGAGGCGGAAAGGGATCTTGGTGTCATTATTGACTCCAAGATGAACATGGGCCGACAATGCGAGGTCATGGTTGGCAGGGCTAACCGGACCTTGTCGTGCATCCACAGGTGCATCTCGAGTAGAGCCAGGGAGGTGATCCTCCCCCTCTATGCGACGCTGGTCAGGCCGCAGCTGGAGTATTGTGTCCAGTTCTGTGCGCCCCATTTCAGGAGGGATGTGGACAACATGGAGAGGGTCCAGAGGAGGGCCACCCGCATGATCCGGGGACAACAGGGCAGACCCTACAGTGAGAGACTGCGGGACCTGAACCTATTCAGCCTCCACAAGAGAAGGCTGAGGGGGGACCTGGTGACCGTCTATAAACTCACTAGGGGGAACCAGAAGGGTTTGGGGGAGACGCTGTTTCCCCTAGCCCCCGCTGGCATAACAAGGAGTAATGGGCACAAGTTGATGGAGAGGAGGTACAGATTGGACATCCGAAAAAACTACTTCACAGTTAGGGCGGCTAGGAGCTGGAACCAACTTCCAAGGGAGGTGGTGCTGGCCCCTACCCTGGGGATCTTTAAGAAGAGGCTGGATACCTACCTGGCTGGATTCATTTGAGTCCCGTTTTTGTTTTTAGGGTTTGTTTTTTGTTGTTGTTGTTGTTCTCCCGCCCTGGCGGGGGGTTGGGCTAGAAGATCTATTAGGTCCCTTCCGACCCTAAAACTATGAAACTATCTAGCTTTTACATAAGGGAGCTTCACAAACCTGACCTCCCAAACCAGAGCTTCACAAACCTGACCTCCTTCTCACAACCACAGGTATCCATGGTCATTCTCTTAAGGGCTAATTGTGTGGCTCCATCCATCCCTACACCACGCCCCGTGACTCGAAAGTAGCATTACTCACAGATGTTGATTCAACTTTCAGGGTAGTCCATTCCTCCCAGGCACTTTGCTTCTTTCAGCTATTCCCAAACACAGTCTTCCTACCTGGAGTCAAACACTGTATGCCTTTCGGTCTTCTGGCCCCTGGTCCCTACTTCTGCCTCTTGCAGCCTCTCAGACCCTCTGATTCCATTTAGCCCCTCTCTGGGCTCCTGGACCCTCTGGTCCCACTCTCAGCCCATCTCTGGGCCCCTAGGGACCTTCTCTGCCCCTTAGTCCAGGAGTGGGCAAAATACAGCCCATAGGCTGGATTTGGCTTGCCAGGCCATTCTACCCAACCTGCAGAGCTCCTAAAAAATTTAGAAAATTAATATTTATTTGCTCCTGGCTGCCTGTGAAAGATGTCAGGATCCAGGGGCAGTAGGAAAGCCAGTGGCAGGACCCAGCAAGCCACAGCAAGACCAACCCAGCCCTGCCGCCCCCCACCCAACGAGAAGCTCCTGCCTAGCAGGCTTCTGGCCTGGAACCATGGGGCTGTTTCTGCCTCCCTCTGCCGGAGAAGGAAACTCAGATAAGAACAGAGGTGTGGGGCAGGCAGGGGAGGACCACAGGAGATCCTGCATGTGTGTGTGCAGGGATGGAGGGTGAGTCCCACACATACACCCCACCATACACATGCACCCCACACACCCCCTCGCACTGCCATACACGCAGACCCCCACACCCACACCCTAGCCACCCTCCCCCACACACACAGGCCCCCACAAACCCCATACTCACCCACACCCCATATATCCACACATACACCCCACCATACACATGCCCCCCACACACCCCCTCGCACTGCCATACACGCAGACCCCCACACCCACACCCTAGCCACCCTCCCCCACACCCCACATACCCACACACTCACAGCCCCCCACAAACCTATATCCCCCCCCCCCACAATATACAAGAATAAGACTTCATTTTAAGCTACTGTGCGAGCACCTCTATGTACACCACACAAACACACGTAAATCAGGACAAAAACATTTTTTTAAATCAAATTAATGAATGTTGTAGATGTTCAATTTTTAGAATATAATTTGGCGTTTTTCTGGCTCCGAGATGGCAAAACCCCTTGCTGAAAGGAGTACTTCTGGGGGAAGGGGAAGGACTTCTGGTAGCAAATGAATGTCAGGTGTTAAGGGGCAGGACTTTTGGTCACAAGATGGTGACCAGGGGGCAGGGCACCTGTCAAGGGGCAAGGCTACCCATGCGGCCCTCAACTGCTTGCCAAAACTCAGTAAGTGCCCCTCCACCTGAAATAACTGCCTACCTGTGCTTTAGTCCCTTTCCCAAGACCTCCAGACTGCCGCAGGCTATGGTCTTCATGCTAGCATGCAGGATCTGCAGTCATCCTGCTTAGGTGATGTTCCCTTAGCAGCCTCTGGACCGTCTTGCCTGCTCAGCTCAGAAAGGATATAAGCCTAGGTCCTAAGCCCAGCCACTTTCTGAATCACGTGGCTCCTGATTATTTCCAGCCACAACTGCTGCCCACTCCTGCTGCTGCCTGCCTGCCTGCTTTTAAAGTAGCAGGAGCACCAAGCCTCCTGCTATACAGGCACTGTTGCTTCCAGGCTAATCACTAGATGGTGGAGGAACCAGTTTGCACTGAGCAAATGGCCACCCTGGGATGAACTTAATATGGGAGCAGACATATGGCTCATCCCAAATAATAACTCTCATATAGGATAGTTATTATACCTTTTTCAAGGAGCAACTTTTTCTGGATTTGAGTGATTTGCTATGTATTAGGGCTGCTTAGTGCACTCTACTTCTACTATGCAATGAAATCATCGTCTACATCTTTAAATTTTCTATGACTATCTTCACACTAACAGGGTAAAAAGACTTCCCTTTCTAACAAGAGTACTGCAAGGCTTACTTCATTAACATCTGTACATAATTTTGAAATAATAAATATTGTTAAGGGAAAATCAAATACTAGTTATTGTTTTATGCTGCTAGTGAGTTAAAAGCAAAGAGTACAAGACTACTTTCTGAGATGCTGACAGATACATCCATGACAATCCCTGTTAGCCTGCCTCAGATTCTCTCTCTCGCTTAGTGGAGAACAAAATGACAGCTTGGAAACCCTTGCACAGTAAAGTTCCAATTGTGAGGATAATATTTCTCCTTCCTATCCTGTACTGATGCTCTTTAGGGCATGAGGCTTTATGAATACCAAATGCAAAGTCAGTATATAAACATTTTTTAAAAATCCTTCCTGATATGAAATTAATTTTTCTTATCCTGCAGCTTTTTTTCCAGCGTAATTACCTTTGAAGGGCCTTTCTAGATTAGGGCATAGGACATGTAGAGATGCTGAATAGAGGAAAACTAAAACTTTCAAGACACAGTGTCTCTGCTCCCTTTTGCAGGTCCCTTGATAGCAATTCTGTGGCTTTTTGTCCTCTAATAATATATATTATATGTGTCAGATTACCATTGAGATGTGATAGAATCAGATTCTTTCAGAAACCTGGCTATTAACTACTGACCTTTCCTAGTGTAAAACTCCTAAGGTTCCACCTTACATCCCTCAAAAAGCATTACAGGACAGCTTCTATTCCACTTAAGCACTGAACTAAACCTAAGTGCTTAAGTGCATTTCTATTCCATCCTGCTCAGGTCCTTGGAAAACCATAAAGGTAAGTATGTGAAGCCTCTTCCTTCTCTTCAGTACTTCTTTTTTACTTGGTCTTAAGGGTAAGATGCCAGTCCGTTACAAACACATATTCAGTAATGATTTTTCAAGGACTTGAACAGGGTGGAATACAATCACACCTATAAGCCTAATTCAATTAAGGTGTCTAATAAATAGAAAAGGGATTTGACCTTAAGTGTCCCTTTCTTATGTGTGTCCCTTAGGAGTCTCAAAGACAGTAGACTACGCTATTCTCTTAGGACCTACCTCACATGGGTCTTAAATGAAACAAATAGCCTATAGCTCCTGAGGCAGTGAAGGGAAAATAGGAAATGATACATCACAGAAATTTATGGAGCTTTCAATGGAATGAGTCCTTTCACGTTACTGTAATTCTTGCCTTCCCCACCCCAACGCCCCGCCCCCCCAACACCCCCAAAAACCTAAAATTTTCTTCTTCCTTTTATCTATCTTTCTTTCTTTTACACTTTGGCTACATCATACAGGTCCCTTCTCCCTAATGAAAGAAACATGGTCATGATTTGTACAATAAAAAAAACAAAACAAATATGGAGTATAAACATTGGCGCTCTGATACTTTTCCATTGGTGAACGCGACTATTCGGATGGGTTTCCGAAATGAGCTACTGTGTTTACAGCTGGGAAAGGTAGGTCCCTTAAGCAGCATCCCTGAGAGTAAGCCACTCTCCTGCTGACTTCCAGCAATTAGCTTACCCCGGGGATTAATTCACTATATCCAATAGCTCACAAAATATGCAATTAGCAATGGAAACATATTGTACAGTCAGAGGAATTAGTGGCAAGTTTTGTTCTCTATTACTCAGCATCTCAGCAGACGCTTGAAAAGAGAGAACAGTAAGTAACTTACAGCTACTATTGGCCAGACATGTCTGGCCTCTCAGAACAGTCCATGCTCCTCTATCTAACACTGGGGTCAGCAACATTTTTGGACAGTGCCAAAAACACCCACAAACTCAGCTTGTAAGATGTTGGTGTGCCGGGGCAGATGGTAGGAAAGCCGCAAGGGGCCCAATTCTTGTTGTGGCAGTGCAGCCCTGGCCTCTTCCTTGCCATCCGCTCCGAGGTGTGCGTGCCATGCAAAATGCCTTCACATACCACACTCTGGCACCTGTGCCGGGGGTTACTTACCCCTGATCTAAAGGATAAGGAAGACAAGGGGATTTAGATTTATCTTGTTGGAAACCCATCCAACTAGCTCCTAAACAGAAGTCTTATTTCCCCACTCTCCTGAGCACTGGGTTGTTATTTATACCTTTCCAAAAAGGGCTAAAAGAATATAACTGTTATGGTTCTACCAGGGACATAGTGCCTCCAACCTTTAGACATCATCTTTCACCAAAAGATGTACCAAAATGTGACACTTTTTTTCCTTTGCAAACCTGTGAAGTATTTTCTAATATCCTCAGGTATCCATTCAAACTTTAGCCAAATGGTTGGGTTTGTTTTCTTTTTTTATTCCTAGTTCTCTGAATCAGTTCAAGTTCAACCTATTTAACTACAGGTGTGTATACCTTTGGGCCCCAATAGAGCTTATCCATGGGAGAAACATTATTTAAATCAGCCTTCTCAAAGCTGACAAGGTAGGCAACAATACTTGCCCCTTCCTTAAAATGAAGGGATAATGTGATATCAGCCAGCTTGCAAAACCCCAGTTGTAGCTTTGTTCCTCCACCTGAAGCTTTGCTTCCAGCAAGTTTCTGCCACTTGAGCTCAAGTTGTGGAAGTGGATCTGCTACTGCTCTGGTTACTGCAGAGATCCTCTTGTGACTCCCATGCAACTGGGTCTTCATTTTTCCTTTTAGGTGCTGGCAACTTGGGTCACATTCCCAAAACCTCAACTGGGTCTGGACCATAAGTCTTTGCTCAACCATCTTTACTGACCAGGTCAAGTAGTTGTTCCTGGGGTAAGCCTTTAGCATTTAACCTTCCCTCCTTCCCCCTGTATAACTCTATATCTCTTACTAACAGGCTGATTACACAACTTATTCCTTATCCTTGCTGTTTTAGCATTCAGAACATAAACAATAGTTTCCTTTGAGAAAACTTATTTTTACTGCCATGGTCACTTCTTGCACAACACTGGGTTTCCATTCTGCATCTCATCCCCCATCCCTCTGAACAGCTGTCACAGTTCCCCAGGGCACTCTATGCCTCCAACCTTCATACAGCCCCTCTGGATATGAACTCTTCAGTGTTTGTCCCTAGGCTGTTCCACCACTATGAGATTTTAAGTCTGATGTTGTAATCACCTCCAGTTCCTTGCTGTGACTATCCCAACATCTCCAAAAGAGGTTAGAACTGCTGTTGGAGTCTTCTCTTGGGAGGCATATAACCAGCAGATGTTTGGCAGTGACACCAGACGGTCTTTTCAAAACAAATCAGCATTTATTAGTCAATCAGAATACAGTATTTTAGTATCTCTAGGATAGAATGTGACATCAAAGCTTATGCATGTGTCCACATTGGCAGCATTGCTGGCCTCTGCCAAAATAGTGCAGAATTTTGTCTTTCATACCACACTGGGAAGCCCAATTCCTAAAACAAGCTGCTCCTACATCAGTTCTTTGTTTCCAAGGTCCACTTGCACTGATTTCACATGACCTGCTTCCCTGGAGGGTAGTTATTACAACATAACGTTGAATCGTTGGTCTGCCATAATCTCTTCAACAAAATATGATTCAGATGTTGACAGTTCTGAATGGTTCATTTGTACCAAGCTAGACTTGCCAACCTGATTATTACCCAAACCTTATTCCCCTGTGCCAGAGAAGACATCAGCTGCTCAGAGCCCGCAATACAAGGTGAGTGAGTAAACGGAGTTGCACACATTTTTCATAAAACATTATAGAAATTCTCCACAGAATAGATGCCCCAGCAATGTCTTAAGTTTGCACAGAAGGAAATGCCAACAAGGAGCAGGGGAGTAGGAAACCTGGCCAAAGGAGCAGACAGTCAGAAATCTATAGGCACAGGCCAGATTCTTCAGTAAAAGGAGGTCTCTCTGCACAGCAATGCTAGTGCAAGGTAGCTCTCTAAGCTGACTTAACTAGCCCAGTAGGCTTGCCCCAATGCACAGGAAATAATTTGGAGGCAAAGAGTCTCTGCAAGAGTTCGGTCACCCCTCTTCCGTCCTGCTGCTACTGCCACAGGGGAAAGAAGGCATGGCTGATACCCCTGCATCTGCTCTAGATTGACCTTCCTATATATTTTTGTTTACCTGGACCACAGCAGCTTTGTGTAACTTAGTGGATCCCTCATGCTCCTGTAAGTGTGCATGGACTGGCTTCCAAACAGAGCTGTACCACAGTACTGAGGTTTAAGACACGGTGCATGAACACATGCTGCCATCTCCCTGTATGAACTCTTTAGACGCAGCCAGAAGCAACAATATTTGCCTGATCTGGCCACAGAAAGTTTATAGTTGAGACCAAACACAAGTGAATGCTTACAGCTTAAAAATGGCTGATCAGGTGAAAATCTGAACGCTCGTTGCATGAGGAATTAGATGAGGATGTTTCAGAACACAGCCTCTTCTGTAACTTCTGTCTGCACTGCCTGCCAACCTGTTGCTGTTTTCAGAATTGGATGCGGGGGAAAGGGATTGGAGGGAGTTTGGTATGGGGGGTTTTCAGCGTCCACTAGAGGGTGCAGCAGCTGAATTGGAGTCCCCTGGAGGTAGGGGGTCTCCAGTTCACCCATCTTACCCTCTGGCACAGGCTAGGGAACCCTAAAAACGAGCTCCATTTGCTCCAGTCCCCCCTGCTTCTGAAAACTTTGCAGCCTCACAGGGAGGTGGGGCTGTCTCTAGGAGAAGCAACCTGTAGGCTCCCCGCCAGCAGCTAGAGTCCCCTCTCTGCAAAACAACAGTGACCTTCTGTTGGTTCCAGGAGATCGATGTAACTCAGATCACTTCCTGCAAAGCATTCTCATTACAGAGAGAAACAGCATTTCTGCCTGTACTGTGTTCTTGGCCTTTGGTCAAGGGTTTGGTTCAAGAGCCTAGATCCGGCACTGATTTTCTCTCAGTGGTTTCTAAATTCAGCATGTTCTGGCTGTGAATCTAAGGATCATTTTTCTAGCTTCTGATGCCACAAACTCCTCCTGCTTTGAAGACTCCAGCTGTGTCTCCCCCCCGTCCCCTTGCATTCTTTCCAGAAATACCAATTCTGAAACTGAAACCTAGCTGGCAATTCTGTTGCTGATATTGGGAGACAAGGTAGACTCTGAGTCACTTGTCTTCTGCAACCCTACTGGCTGGACAGGTTAATCAAGGGAACCATTTGCTTGCGCCAGTAAAATCAGCAGAAGTGACTACATAAAATGGATCCTTTGCACTTTCCAATCAGAACAGCACTCTAAAACTAGTATTAAATCCAACTGGAAGTTTTCAGTAAGATGTACGAAAGGTATCTAGGAAGTTAAGGGATTATAATTTCCCACTCCTGCTCTGATGTCACATGGTTGAAATGAAAAAACAGCAATTCAGCCAGCTTTGTGGCATAACAGCAGTGCCATTTGTGGAGTTCCTACTTACATTTGCTACCTACCCCAGCATAGGAGGGAGCATCCAGCCTCCTGTACAGCTACACTATAGTCTCCTGGAAAATGGAAATAGCCCTGAAATATCTTCAGCTGTGGTGCAATTTAATGGCATCATGACAATATCAGAAAAGTTGCAACACATCCTCTCTGACAATGGGTGTGGACCACAGTAACATTTGAAATATTTCCAAGCATAATGGACTCAGAAATATTTCAGCCAGGCAGTGTTTCAGCCTTATGCCCAGCCCTTGTGGTGCCCCTCACCTGGAGGGTTTCAAAATTGCTGTGGCTCTCCAGCCTGGGGACACAACAGCAAGCTGTAGGGATCTGCAGCTCTGCTTGCCCCCCACTTTCTGCCCCAAAGGGCAGGGAAGCAGACTGGACTGTCAGTGCTACTGCTCCCCCAACCCCAAAGACAAAGGTAGGGAGAGCAGAGGATGTCTCTCACTAAAATGGAGTAGTAGAGGGAATTTGGGGGCTGGAGACGCAGCAGAAACAGTGGCAGCAGGAGGTTGTGGGGGTCTGTGGCAGAGGCAAGGGCTCACTGGCCCTCCATTGCTGGAATTCAGAATCTCCGAAGCGAAGAGGTAGAGGGGATTGAGGGGCTGAAGAGCCCAGCACTGGCAGTGACTCAGGGATGGCAGGCGGCACAAGGATCTGTAGTGGTGGTGCATTGTCCTAGCAGGGTCCTGAGAGAGTAGAGTACTATGAGATTCTGGAGGACTTATGGGTTCCCTCTCCTCATGCAGACATAGTAAAAAATGAAGCACTTCAAAATACTCCCTCATTTCAGGAGGGACTACTTTGAAGTGCTGCTGCCACTTTAATGCATTTTAAAGGCCAGGTGTGTTGGTACAGGTGACCCTTCCAAGTGTTTCAAAGGCATTTGAAAGGTTGCAAATGTTACTTCTGTCTGCACCCAATAAGTTCATGTTAGAAGGCAAATTCTTACAGCCTATTAATTCAAAACCCATGCACAGCAGGGAGGAAACACTTTCACATGCTGAACTCTCATCTCCCCTCCTACTCAGAGCTCCAAATTGGAGCCAATTCCTGCCCTCAGCTGAAAGAAGCTGATGCTGTAGAGATAAAGGAAAGGAGGAAGTAGGAAAAGGAGATTGTTGCCTGAATCCCCACACTTGAAGGAAGGAATGGCTTGATTGCCTCCAAATGACTACCTATGAGCCTTACATACGTTGTTTTCTCAGGACTCAAAAGAATGAAGGTACAGGAGAAAAATGTGAAATTGGGAGTGTGGAACTGCTAAGATCTCAGTTTGGGAAAGACTGCAGGATAACACCAGATGACAGACATATAGCAAGGAGATTAAATTGAGGTGGGACAGACAGACCTTGCAGCATGTGCAGTGGGGGAGCAAGAAAGCAAGCACAGGATGAAATGAGGCAGCAGAGGCCTTGCTGGAGTGGGGTATCTGGGAGGCAAGCGCATCCCTTCTTGACCACTAGCCTTGATAGTAATCTCTGGCCATCCCTTCTGAGTAGGTACTAATGAAGATGCATGCTTCACTGTGGCTATTACAGGGGCCAGGACAGAATGGTACACCATTTCCATTTTAGTGGGCCCCTTCAGACTCACCTCCCTGAGAACCCTTGCTGGCCTGCAAAGGAAAGGTAATTTTCCTGTTATTGCTGAGCTACTAATGGATCACCAAAAACAAGCAGAACTCGGGTATCAACAAGGCATCTGTTTAAAGGAGAAGTGTAGGAGAGATTGAAAGTCACTATGTGACCAAAGGGGAACATTTGGGGAATGTGCTTAAGCAGATTAGTCTACCTCAGATTAGAACACAGTTATATCCTGGAAACATTTGCCTTGATACCCTCCCACACCAGCACTGGTCCACAGGACAGATACTATATGTTTCTACTCCTCCCTGTAATTCACTGCTGCATTTGTCTATTTTTATGGTGCTGACATCAATTACTTTACGTTCCCTGCTAAGAGTACTTTCTAAAGTTTCTCTTGGGCACCCTCCTTTGTTCACACCAGTTGGTTTCCACTTGAAAGCTTGATACAGGAGGCAGCCTATTGACATCTGGAGTACCTACCACAAATATAACCAGTGCTTCCTTCAACTTCTGTTGGAGACCTCCTGCTGGTTGGTGATTTCTCAGGACTCTTTGATGGTGGTAAAACTGTTCTGCCCAAGGCCTAGAATCTTGCACCAGGACTAGTTCTCTAAAGAATCGAACTTCCTAGCACCCAGAAGAATGTTTAGAATCTGCAAATCTCAATATTCTGTTCCCTGGGAAACCTGGGAGATGTGGTTCCAAACTGGACCCTTGGCGGGGCGGCCCATTGTGCCTTCTGCTTGGCACAAGAGCAACACCACTCAGGGAGGAAAGCGTGGATGGGATCAAGAAAGCAGTAGTGAGGAACAAGGACTTGTGTGGTATGAGGAGAGGGCTGGAGGATTCTTCTCTGGATCATGTAAACTCTTGGGCAAGCAAAGAAACCCAATCTGAAAGAGGACTCAGGACAAATCAAAATTGAGAGGAGGACTGTACAGAACAGAGAGCCTCAACCTGGATCTTAAGGAGTCAGTACCTCCTTCAGGCACAAGCCACTACTTTACTTTTACTGAAATTAAGTTCTGTGTAGCTTGTCAGGCAAGTGTTTCTTGTTGGGCTGAACTATTCCTATCCCTTCTTTCTAATGGGAAGGAGTGCTATGAAAAAGGAGAGAAAGTGGCTGTAGGACTGCCTCACCCATACCATCTCTCCTACCCTACAAAATTGACTATACTGGGATACGGCTTTTTAAATACCAATGATACCAATCCCCTGTGTGGATGGTGCATTATTTGATTAAAATATCTTCTGGCAAGGATTCCTAAGGCTAGACAGTTTTTAAAAAAATTATTCTCTTGAATCTTGGTCTAAGCCCTATCAGTCAGCAGAGACCAAATTTGCTCGCATAAACACAGCTGTTGCCATTGTGTTTCTCTGGCTTGACTGAATACAAACATTATAGATGAACTTAAAATAAAAACCTTGCCAAAATAGAGGTTTGCAAAACTTAAGTACAGCAAAACAAACAATAGTCTATAATTTGTCTGATCAGCTGTGTCTAGTGCCAGACATTTCAGAGCAAGGCAGAAGCCTCCTTGTCATTACTATGACAGTATCATAGACATTCAAGCCAGTTCTGGAGCCCGACTGTACTAAGTACTGTACAAGCAAACATGGAGTAGCAGTTCCTGCCTCAAAAGCCTACTATACCAGTTCATGTTTCTTAATCCCTGGTCCTAGATTCCTTTTAGAAAAGGCATTTTGGAAACTAGGGTCATATTTGCTTTCTTACTTAGGCTAAACAAAGTGCTTTCTGTCCTGTAAGACTCTTTCTCCACCCCAAAATGCATCTTATGTGTCTGAATTTTAGGATATATACCACTATATTCATATAATTTAACTACTGCCAAAGTTGACAGAATTTGGCTCTTACTCCTCACACACTCAGCAGAGGCCAAAACTCCAATTGATTACAGAAATTTAATTCCTCTTCTTGCCCCTAGAGGTAGATCTCTCCAGGGCAGGATGTCAAGATACACTACACTGGCAGACTACATTATAAGGAAAACCTGTAGTGCATTCACTTTCACTTGTCCTTCTTTTGTACAAACAGAACATCAACCTCCAAGGCTGTAAAGCCAGCGTTTTCTGCCAACATTTAATTAACTTTACAAAACTGTTAATGATGGGCACTCAGGGACCCTCACAATATGTACACAAGGGGAAGTAGAGACAGGTAGTTAAGTCATGTTAGTCAGAAGTCAGGCAGAAGGTGGGGTAGATTTGCATCTTATAGACTAACTAAATAAGAGATGTGTAACAAGCTTTCATGAGCCCAAGCTCACTTCATTAGATGCCGATGAAAGAAGAAGTAGCTGATGATACTCTGATTATTTAATCCTGAGACATTGCTACCAGGCAGCAATGATGTCCCAGGGATAGTGTCAAACTGAATGTCTGTTTGGCAAGAGGGAAGAAAAAGGGAATACAGAGACACAAGATACCTTACTCATTTCCTTGAAGGGGCTCAGTTCTCTCAACATCTCCCCGCACATTGGAGGCTAAGTCCCAAACCAAACCAGCTCCCAACTGGTGGCAAGTTGCAGAGCCTTGTTTTGCCTGCATTTATGCTACATAACAGCACTAGACAGACATTTCCGTGAGGAAGTGGTGTGAAGGCCACTTCCTGCCTGCAAGGTCCTGGGGCAGCGGCAGTTTTCTTAACAGTAATCTAGAAACTTAAGTTGCTTGTGTGGTCTTAAGTGCTGAGCACCCCTAACATCTATTGATTTTGGTCACCTCCCCCAAAGGGAGAAGAGAGTACTGATTATCTTGCAGGGAGTACTAAGCCCTGTGCAGGGTCAGGCTATTGCAGCCTGCAAGGGGAACATCTGTGGCTTATACCACACTTTACAGTGCAAGGGACACAGCAGGGGGGCCTCTACCACTCTCAGAGTAGCTCTAGAGT
>NW_005841991.1:762348-773063 GCF_000455745.1 Alligator sinensis
AGGGAGTTAACAGAGCAGCCCTATCAGCTGACCTCTATTGAACTGTAACATAAAACAGCATGTGCATATTTTATAAGTGCATCACCAAGCTTCGGACAAATCTGAATGAATTTGAGTCAGCAGTGCCTGAAAGGATTTGCTCAAAGGTACTAATGGAATTAAATGAACATGATGAAGACAATATGCCTGAATTTTAGTAAGGCAAGGTTCTTTGGGTAGATGTGATATCTTTTATTAGACAAGGCCCGCACTGTTTAACATCTTCATCAGCGACTTGGACAAGGGGGTTGAAAACACATTGTCCACGTCTGCTAATGACACTAAGATGTGGGGCAAGGTGGACACACTTGAAGGGAGAGAGAGGCTGAAACTAGATTTAGACAGACTACAAAAGTGGACAGATGAGAATAGGATGGGGTTCAACATAGACAAATGCAGGGTGCTGCACCTTGGGAGAAGGAATCCACAGCATACATACAGGCTGGGGAGTTCCTCTCTTGAAAGCACAAGAGGCAGAAAGGGATCTTGGAGTCATTATTGACTCTAAGATGAACATGAGCCACCAATCCCAGACCACAGCCAGCAAGGCCAGCCATACCTTGTCATGCATTCAAAGATGCATCTCAAGCCGGTCCAGAGAGGTGATACTCCCCCTCAATGCGACTTTGGTCAGGCCACAGTTGGAGTACTGCGTCCAGTACTGGGCACCGCACTTCAAAAGAGATGTGGTCAGCCTGGAGAGGGTTCAGAGGAGGAGGGCCACCCGCTTGGCGAGAGGGCAGCAGGACAGGCCCTATGAGGAGAGGCTGAGGGACTTGAACCTATTCAGCCTCAACAAGAGGAGGCTGAGGGGGGACCTGGTGGCTGCCTACAAACTCATCAGGGGAGATCAACAGCAAATAGGTAGAGCCCTTTTCTCCCCAGCACCACCTGGGGTGATGAGGAACAATGGTAATAAGCTGATAGAATAGGTTTAGGTTAGAGATCAGGAGGCAATATTTTAGAGTTAGGGTGGCCAGAATCTGGAACCAACTTCCTAGGGAAGTGGTCCTCGCCCCTACTTTGGGCAAATTCAAGAGGAGGTTGGATGATCACTTGTCTGGGGTCTTGTGAACCCAGCATTCATTCCTGCCTGTGGCAGGGGGTCAGGCTAGATGATCTGATCAGGTCCCTCCTGACCCTAGCTACTATGAAACTATGAAAAGATAGCACATTTACCCAAAGAACCTTGCCTGCCTACGTCCTTAGACCAACACGGCTACAACCAAAAACACAGCAACATGAATTTTACTAAGGCTTTACACACAGTCCAACACAACATTCTTGCGATTCTCATACTAATCTGGAGAAAAATGAGCTAAAAATTTCTCATTAATTGAATACATATTGGTTGAATAACCTCATAAACAAAGGGTAGGCATTAATAGATTGATGTGAGACTGGCAAGAGGTTTCAAACAGGGCTCCACGGGGTCTTTTTTAGGTCTAGTGTTGTTTAACATTTTTATCAATGATCTGAATACAAGGGATAGAGCAGTGCCTTGAGATTCTTTTAACAGTGCCAAGGGGTGCCACACAACATTAGCGCTGTTACATTTGAAAACATGATTTAAAAGATAAACCCAGAGATTTTAAATAGAAGTCCAAAGTTGTAGTCTTTCTGAGTTCTTTGCAACAAAGAAACTGCTCTATTATTTTTCTGTAGTAAAAAAAGAATGAAAACTAAGAGCTAAGACATTTTCTGGGAGGTGCCTCAAGTCTGTTCGGGGTACCTTGAGCCTAAAAGGCTTGAGGAACCACTAAGAGGCTATACTAATCAAATTTGCTAACAGAGTGGGGGGGGAGGGGGAAGGGGCTTGTACTTTGGAAGTTAAGAGTAAATCTCCCAGGAATCTCCATAAATTGGGCTATAGACAACAAAATGAAATTAAACATGGACAAATATAAGATGGCACACAGAAGATTCAACTGCATAAATACAGAATAGAAGATAACTGGCTTGGCAGTAGTAGCACTGAGAAGGAGCTATGGTTATGGTAGATCAGAAACTTGATACAAGTCAGCAGTCAGTGATGCTGCCTCAAAAGAGCAAATGCACTTTTGGGTTATGTTAAGTATTGTATGCAAAATATCACTATTTGGCCCCCTGGAGGCCTCAGATGGAGTATTGCATCTAGTTTGAAGTACCGCATTTTAAGAAGGATGTAGAGAAACAGGAAAGGATCCAGAGGTTAGTAACAAAATGCTAAAAGGATTGGGATACAAGCTGCATGAGGAAAAGCTGGAGAAACTAGGGATGTTTAGTTTGGAGAACGAAGACTAAGGGGGAATATGACAGCAGTTTTCACGTATTTGTAAGGCTGCCATAAAGAAGACAGAAAATTATTGTTCTCCTTTACCACAGAGGACACAATAATTGGCAATGGGTTTAAACTTGCAGCAACACATTTAAATAAAATCTCAGGAAAAGCCCTAACTGTTGGAAACTGTAGACACACAACTGTTGGAAACACTGTTTACTGTTGGAAACAGTAAAACATTGAAATAAGTTGCCTAGGGAAGTTTGGAATCACCTTCATTAGAGATGTGAAGGAATTGGCTAGAAAGGCATCTAACTGAAATAAGAATAGCACAGCCTCCGTCAGTGCAGGATGTAGGGCTAGATGATCCTTAAGGTCCCTTTCTGTTCAAAGAGTCCATGAAAACTTTCCCAGTTGCCATGTCATTAACAGGTATTCTACAGCAGCAGAATGGCCTTAGCCATGTGTCCGGTATTACCAACAATGCTGCATGTTTTAACTGTGTAGTAAGAAAAGATCTCTTTGTTTTCTGCTCTGGAATTTGCCATCTATATTCTGATCAGTTATGGCATCCTTAATTTCTGGGAGCTTTTCCTGGGCTTTACTTAGCACGCAACATAATTACTTTGTTCTCAAGTCTCGTCTCTCTAATCACTTAGTCCTTTTGACACTGCACCTGCATTAAACCTTGGCACAATCCAAATGAATCCAGTTTTAATTTTCTATATTTTGACTGATATATAAAGTCTATATGAACCTCAACTTCCCCCCAAAATAGCTATTGCCCATTCAGACTGTTCCTTTACCTTGTTTTCCCACTGGATACCGCCAAATATCTTTTGGGCAGGAGACTTCAACCATGGAGATGTTTGAATCCAGATGTGTTATAGTAATGGCCACATGAGACTGATATTTATTTGTTCATTTAATTTATATGCTGCCCTTCCCAACAAAGGCTCGGGGTAGCTTACAATAAGAGAACAGAAAACTTATAATACAAGAGAATGAACAAGATAACTAAACAACTCAAAAGGCAACCAGAATATCAACATAAAACAACCTCCCCCCTGGCCACAAACAATATCCCAGCCAAGCTCTGTCTGATAAACACCTGCCCGAACAGGAAGGTCTTACAGCACTTCTGAAAAAAACATTCAGGCTTGGGGTCTGGCAGGCCTCAAGAGTGAAGGGAGTTGCAGAGCTGAAGAGTGATTGCTGAGAAAACCCTAGAGAGATATCTCGACTAGAATGCTACAGCTGTAGCTCAGTGAAAAATTGGTTGATCCTATCCACACTAGTCAGCCAAACTATTTAACTAAATTGGTTTAACTGCCGTTCAGCAAACATGAGATCTGCTGACCCAGAGCAAATGGAACGAGAAATTCAGCATATGTTGCCCCAGTTTCTACAACATGCACAAGATCTACATGAATCCTTGAGACCTCAGGGCCAAACATCTCAAACAGCATGCTGAGAGCCCTGGAATAAAAGGCACTGGGAAATTTGCCCGTTCTTCTCTAAATGGCGAGCACATGTACTGTATATGGGAGTTACATGAAAAGTTAACAGGTATTGTACATTAGATGGATATATTGTGTTATGCTGCCAATTCTAAGGGCATGTCTACAAGCATAGCTGTGGTAGCAGAACCCCTTAGTGGAAGTGTGGCACATTATAGCAGAAGGGTCTCGAGTTCTTCCACCTCCCCAGATGATAGAAGCTAAGATGGCAGAAACCCTCTTCTGTCAGCACAGATATGTCCAGCTGAGGTTTGCTGACAGTCACGTTGGCAATGGGGTGGTGATCTCTAGGTATGCTGGCAAAACACTGTAGTGTAGACAAAGCATAAGAGATACATTATTAGGATGGCAAGCAAGAATCCTCTTTTCCCTTCTATGCCAGCGGCAGTAGGAGTAATGGCTAGAACTCTGCACCATCAGAGAAGCTCACTCCTGCACTGGGGCACCTTTAGAGACAGTACATACATACCACTAGTTACATAGGCATACTGCACTGCAGGCAATTTGTATCTTGAAAGCCAAGTTTTGGAACTTGTGGAATTGCTGCAAAGCACTTAAAGCAGCTGGGCAACAGCTATTGGTCAGGGGATAGGACACAGTAAAGAAAGTGAGAGCTACAGAAACAAAACAATCCTGGTTTTGTTCTCAAGAACTCCCTACAAAAAACAGTATTGTTAACCCCTCTGAGACTGGCTCAAACTCATCACCCAGCCATTCAACTCCCTTAGGCACTGTAACCTCTTCTCTCCAAAGAGATTAAAAGTGACAGGAGTAGTGCCTCCTAGGAGAAGGGAAGGGTTCTCCTGTCACATTGACAAATGAGAACAGGACTTCTGACACACATCTCTGAAAAGTCAGATGCATGCAAGAGCTGCCTAGGCAGGAGATCAGCCCAGTTTGCCTCTGGTCACTGCTAGATATCCAGCTCAGGACAGCCACCATTGTGACGAAGAACATGTTACAGAAATAAAAGATGTGTACTCTCTTTGTACCAGACTTCAGCATCTATTCCTGAAGACACTCTGGGACACACAAAGCTGTAGAGCTGAGTCCTGGCACATAACCTACTTCTGGGTAGAGCTTTCTTTTTCTCAGGGTTCACTTGCCTCCTTTTGGAAGGAGGCAAGTGGACCCTGACTTGAGTTGCTGTAACTACATATGAAGTTTCATGTTGTAGCCATAAGATGAACTAGAAGGTCCCTTTTTTGGAATGAAGAGCACTGGAATGGAAATACCAGGACTTGAATACCAACTAAGGTATAGCAACTCACACAGATTAAACATGCAGACAAATCTTTGGTAAGCATAAGGAGTAGACAAGATTCAGGAAGAGATGCACAGGGACAAGCATAAGTCAGGAACTCACTGCAAGGAGCTTATACTTTCTGTCAGCATTCAGTTTTGTCTGCTGGCTCTAGATATGAATTTAGAGGCTGTGTGTTTTGGTAGACACAGCTCTGGCCTAAAACTCAGGAAACCTAGATTTTATTCCCAGGTCTGCCACTGATTTGCTGTATCATCTTGAGCAAGTCACTTAATCTTTCTGTGCTTTTGTTTTCCATCCTACCCTTTATCAGGCTTGCTTAGTGAAATTGTGGAACAGAAACCATTTCTAAATAGGTAGTCCTATAGCACCAACTACAGCAGGGCCCTGATCTTAGCAGAGCCCTCTAGGCACCACAGAAATATAAAAAACAGCCCTGAGCACTGAATTCATAGAACCACAGGGCCCTTTGACTAGATGGCTCTTGGCACTAACCTCATTTGCTTAATGGCCTATGTCACATGGACTACTAAACTTAGCAAAGCATTGGTCCTGGGAAGCCCAAAGGTGCATCACTGAGCTAGACACCACCATTTGTATTTAATAGCATGCTCAACAACTGCTCTGTGCAGCACTTAAGAACAAGTAATTAAAGGAAATATTACTGGAGTACACCCTCTCATTAACAATGTAATTAGTCTGCTGAAAATAATTAACATTCCTTTCCATAAAGAGAACAGCAGACCCCTTACACCCACCACTGCAGCAAATAAATGCCCAAGATGAGGGACTTCTGTTCAGGCAGATGGAAAGAGAAGTGTCCAGTAGGAATGCTAGTGGTCCAAACCCAGAAAAGAAAGAGGGAAAAAAAGAGCTGTTTGGAGAGAAGGCTTTCATCCAACTTGAATTCTACACAGGCATTGATCCCTCTGAGTCACAAATATCAATCTGTGCAAATAGGGAGATAAAACTGGTATGAGTGACTGGGTGATGTGGACGCCTAGTCTCCTATGCTCAGGTATGGCACTTTCATGATCTAGCAACAAACCACTTGCTGTAATTATGAAAAATTCTACCCTCTTGGACTATTGTGAAAGCCTAGGTTAAATATTATCCAATTCAGTTGTTTACTGTCACATCTACTTTGCCCTATGCAGAAATTCCCTAATGTAAGAAATTATGGTCATGAAAAAATGTCCTGCCTCATGAATTAAACAGAATCCATAATTTTATGATGCAAGTGTAGCCTCAGTCTTATTCCTGCCATTATGGCTCACATGGACAAGTGGAGCGATAACGGCATAACTCACAAAAGCACGTAAATCCAAGTATTCTACAATTCTGTTTGTGATCAATTAGTACATACTGGGCATGTCTACATGTTCAATAACGTGCGGTAGTTACTGTGCATTTGGTTTAGTACTTGATTAATGAACTACTAACTAAATCCACAGTAGCTACAGTTACTGTGCAGTAGTGCCGGCGCAGTTTTTTCACTGCGTGGTAGCTTATTAGCATGATTTTTGACCAGCACACTATTGCACAGTGTTATTAGGCTACCATGCAGTAAGCATTTCGTGTAGATGCGCCCACTGAAAGGGTGTACTTTAAGTAGCTTGAGGTTGACACTTGTGTGTGTGTGTGTGTGTGTGTGTGTGTGTGTGTGTGTGCGCGCGCGCACGCGCGTGCGCATCAGTGTGAATGGATCAGGGAGAAGCACAGCAAGGCATACAAGTCATTATAACCGTGCACTTATCTGCTGCAGCAAAAATCCATGTGTTGCCTTAGTGAAGGATCACGGAGTAGGAAGAGATGAGCTGTGAGAGAGCCAAGCTTCCCCAACCCTTGTGTTTGCACAGTTTGCTAAGGTAACACGGCAAATATAATGAGTACACAGTTGCCTATCAGGATTTTCATTCTGCTTCCGAGTCTGACGTATCCGCATATTTCCCTTGGTTTGAAAAGTGGGTGCTTATAATCCATGAAGTGCACTGCAGTGAGGCTGAAGACCCGCCAAACAAAGGGCTACAGTTACGTCACTATGGAAACTAAAAATCCAGTCTGACCCGTCTTTTTCTTTTCCTAATAAGTGATATATTCTTTCATACTATCCCTACCTAGCTCTTTTCCAAACCATTTGAGCACCCACAAGCACATGACCCTTCAGTCTGGAGCCTGACCCATGCTCCATAGCCTTCATCATTAATCTACCCAGCTCTGTATCCCATTGTGCAGCAATCAACTCTGTCCCAGTGCCCTCCAGGTGTCCATCCCTTGGAGCCCTATCTGTATTCACTCAGACAAGCCAAGGGGCTCGCAATGTCCAGACATGTAATGTGTCACCTCCATCAGCCTGTGGAGCAGAACACCTCCAATGTGTAGTTCACTCCAGAATACACAGGCATTTTTACATATGTAAGCACCGCAGTGCCGGGCACTTTGAAAAGCACCTGGCACTGCGATGCATGCAGTTGTATAAGTGGTGAAATGCATGTCAGCATGGAGAAAATGGCAGCAGCGTGCTTCTGAACTAAAACTCACTGGAGGTGCTTTAGTTCAAAAGTGCACTGCCGCTATTTTCTGTGCGCTAATGTGCATCTCGCCGCTTATACAACTGCACGTGGCGCAGTGCAGTTTGCCTCAGCTCATGTGTGAAGCAGACTCGATTAATCGAGTCTGCTCCAAAGCAGCGGATGTCCAGCGCATTGCAGGACAAAAAAGCATGTATATAAAATGCCCCATATGTCCAGCCAGCAGGCTCAAAAAAGTCTAAACTATTCTGTCTTCTCTTTACCATCCTACCTCTTTCCCATAACCTTTTCAAGGGAACTCCGTAAGGCAAAGTTAGTTGAAAAACCCTAGAGATGGGTTTATGGAGATACAATCTACTCCAAAAAGCAAGAATTTCACTCCTTGCATGAATTTGCCAGTCACTTTTGCAGGTGCTGCTCTAATAATAGTAAGGGAAAAGCAGCCGAGAGCCTACTCCGCTGCAAGCCAGGAAAGAGCCTCACGGGTGAACAGCAGTTCTGGGAGATGGGGAAGGGAAATGAGAAACATTGAGGAATCTAACTGGCAGTGCATTGTGACTAGGGCCACTGGAAGGGCTCAGCAGCAAGGAAGGTGTAAAAGGGAGGAAGTGGGCTCCGCAGCCAAATGTAGGTAGTATGTGCTGAGGAACAGGTGTCTGACTGACTGCTCTGGAGAACAAACCCTTTGCTCTCAATACAGCCTTTTCTCCCCACTGACCTTTCAATGCACCGCACTCCTGACCTGAAGGGACCTTTTGTGAGGAAGTGAAATGAATTATAGCCCCTGTAACCCAGCAAGTCCTTAGCTTCCCTGCATGGGCTTCCAACCAGGTCACCAACTAGGATGTGGACAATTGCCCATTAGGAAATGAGCAGAAAAAAGACAACATTTCAGAGCGGCTGCTGAACAGTCATTTAATATCCTCTTCTCCACTGAGCCACTTTGGGTTGAGGGGGATACAAAATGCAAACAACAGGCTTGCCCCCGAAGAACGTTCGGCAGAGGACCCCTGATCTGCTTTCCAACGTGGTCTCAAGAAAGGCTGCGTGGCACATAAGGTAACACTCCACAGTAAAAAATCCCAAAGCAAACAGCTACCACTGAACTAGCACACCACCCACTTCCCAGTAGAACAGGTCAGACCAGCACTTCCCATCTTACTCCTAATTCATTTACTCACCAGCAGCCAGTCCCAGTTACCAGCCTGGCTGGGTTTTTGGGAAATCACTCTGATTTTTTCGGCGTGACAACGCTTCCCTGCCAGCCCTACTTGCAGGATGATCAAAGGCCTGGAAAATGTCACGATGACACTGCAACAGATGCAGTTTCCTGGAAGACAAGCTGACAGAAGCGCAATCAGAGGCTGGAAGGGTTCATCCATCTGGCTTTGGAAGTAGATCTGTCTGCATCTGCAGCAGCTACAGCTCTGAGCAGCCTAAATGGATGGAACTCACAGGAGGCATTTGAGGGATGAATTATTCATAGCCTTGTTTAGCTGCCAATATATCTATGTTTTCTTGCGCCCATACGGTGCTCAGTTTTTGTTTTAACAGTAACGGGAGACGTCTGCGCTTCCTTTGATGGTTCTTGAGGGCAAGCGATAAACAGCATTTGCTCTGCTCATAGCAATAGTACCATACACCAGAGAGCTAGCCAAACATAGCTTTCTTAATAGCTGCTCGTGGCACGACAGCTGGATTCATTCCAAGATCTCAGGCCAGCAGCAGATTTCCTAGGCACCCCGCTGATCCTGAGTTTATCATAACCTTGCAGCAATGCTGGCCTGAACTTTACAGGGAAGCAAATAAGTTTTCTACCGAGACCACACTTTCAGTTATACGAGTGGCAGTGAAATTTCATTTGGAGCCCTAGGTAGCAGCCCACCTTGCTTATCCATCATGCCAGAACATCTAACCAACACTAGCTCTCCCCAAACCTGCTGAATAGGATCCAGGTTAATCATTTGGTGCCCCAATCTGATGGGAATCTAGACAGTCGGCTCTGCCTTTTGAGACTACAAATTCAGCCAGGTGACAGAGTCCAGATATACAATATAAAGCAGGAATTGTTAACTGCAGGACAAACAAGCATGGGGTGGGAAAAAGTTATTCAGGAGATAGAGGCATGTCACCATCTGTTTTTGGGCAAAACTTCCCCGCACAGAGGTCCTGAAAGGCGTCAGAGCTAAAGCTCTCCTTGGAGCCAACTGAGAAGAATGAACCCACTTGCAACAGAGAAGAAAATCAAGGGAGGACTGGAGAGTTAAGTCAATGGGAATATACACGCACAGCACCTAAATACTAAGGTAGTTGCTTAGTTGCAGAAACAGAGTTTAGATTAAAGACAAAGCAACAGTTCTCCAAGCCACCTACCAGTCCTTGTTCAGAATATAGAACTGCCCTATTGCAGTTTGAAATAGTGATGTGCTTCAGCTGCTGCAAGCTGCAACTTGGAGCATCCGCACAGCACGCTGCATCTACTCAAGACACTCTGCAAGAACTGTGGGATCTTTGGAGTATTGAATTTACCCCTCAGTGCCCACTACAGATGCCAGAATCAAAGCTGTAACATGACCTAATGCTAAGCACATCACCTCTCTGCCTCTTTTTCTTCCTGCTCTTTGTCTATCTCCCCTGTTTAGATCTTCAGGACTGACTGGTCTTTGGTCCTCCTAATGCCAGCTTTCATGCCTTTTCCTTTCTGGGGTGGAACCCTGTGACTCTCCCAATCTTAAACTGTATGCTGGGCTACAGCCCCCATCAATCAACTGCTTACTTGAGCTGGATTCAAGGGATGCGGTCAGAGGCTAACACAGTGACCAAACTTTCCGAAACCAAAATACTGTTTAATCTTAACAACAGGAACCAAGCATACCACTGGAGGAAAAGGTTTTAAATCCATAGAAAGGCTATATTGCTGCCAACCATACAAACAGTGACCACCTCTGGAAACTTTGGAAGACCTAATTCCTTCAGAACCACAAGCGGGTGTTTGGCCCCACTTGTTTCCCATTCATAGTTTCCTGAAAACTGCTTCATCCTTGATCAGAGACCACCTTTATTGCCCTTTTGGTCTTCTGGCAAACGACCTATGCAACTCA